>NW_006400365.1:109749-114251 GCF_000299155.1 Elephantulus edwardii | reverse complement strand
AAAAGTCTGCTGTTAGGGACCTCTCTAAAGTACTCAAGAGCAATGGTGTCTCTTTGGAGACAAAGGTGTGCCTGATACAGGGTCTTTGCAATCACTTGTTATGCATCAGAGAGTTGGACAATGACTAGGGAGGACAGAAGGAGAATTGACGCCTTTGAGCTGTGGTGCTGGGGAAGAGTATTGAATGTACCATGGACTTCCAAGAAAAGAGAGGGTTAAACCAGGCTACTCCTTGGAGGCAAAGATTCTGGGGCTTCGTCTGACATGCTTTAGACATGTTGCAAGGAGAGACAGGTCTTTGGAGAGGGACATCATGCTGGGTAGAGTAGAGGGACAGCGCAGGAGGGGAAGACCCTTTATGAGGTGGACTGATTCAGTGACTGGGGTAATTGGGATGGGGTGTCAGAGGCAATGCGATTGGCACAGGATAGAGCAGGGTTTAGGACTGTTGTACATAGGGTCGCTATGAGTTGCAAATGACTCGACGGCACATAACAACAACAACATTTAGTCTTGCTTTGTATCATAACATGTGATTGATTCTGGAGAATTTACCATGTGCACTTGAAAAGAAAGTGAATTGAGTTTTAATTGGGTGAAGTACCCTGAATATATCCACAAGTTCAACTTGGCTGACTGCGTAATTTAAGTCTTCTGCATTTTTATAGCGTTACTTTTGAGTTGACCTCTCCTTAGTGATAGTGGTATGTTGAAGTCTCCTACCACTATCATGGTGCTGTTTATTTCTTTCTTCAATTCTGTTAACCATTGTTTTATGTCTTTTTCAGGTCTATCATTTGGTGCATAGATGTTGGCCAATGTTATATCCTCTTGATCTGTTGTTGTTGTTTGGTGCCATCAAGTCAAGTATGACTTATAATGACTCTATGAACAAAAGATCTTAACCTTGTCCTGTCCTGTTTCTTCCTCACACTTTCCTGACACACAAGAGCCCTTTTCAGCAGTCACCTTGTGAATGCGCCTGGTTGAGGTTCTTCCTCTCCTTAGCCAACTCTCCAACCTTCCAAACATCATGTCCCTCTCCAAGGAATAGCAACTCCTAGCAATATGTCCAAAGTATTTCAAGTGAAACCTCATCATTCTTGCCTCCAAGGAGCACTCTGGCTGAATACTTTCCAAGATATATCTATTCATTTTTTGGCCATCCATGGGTGTTCAGTGCTCTTCTCTAACACGACAGATCAAAGGCAACAATCCCTTTTCTGTCATCCTTATTCATTGTCCAGGTCTCACAGGCATAGCTAGTAATCAGAAAGACCATGGCCTGAATCAGATGCACCTTAGTCCTCAAACTGACATCATTACTCTTTAATAATTTGGACAGGATCTAACTGCAGATTTTCTCAGTACAATAAGTCTCCTTATTTTCTGATTACTCATACGAAGAGTATTAATTGTGGATCCAAGCAAGATGAAGCTGTTGAAAGTTTCAATCTCCTCTCCATCCATCATGACACTGCCTTTTGATCCAGTGGTACGAGTCTTTGTTTTCTTGATATTGAGACACAATCTATACTGAAGACTGCATTTCTTGATCTTCTGCAACAAGTACTTCAAGTCTTCCTCACTTTCAGCAAGCAAGGTTGTGTCTTCTGCAAAACACAGGTTATTGATGAGTCTCCCTCCAATCCTGATGCCACATTCCTCTTCATAGAGACCAGCTTCTCACAATATTTGCTCATCATATTGATTGAACAGGTATGAAGATAGAATACATCCCTGATGCACTGTGCCCAATTTCAAACCAAGCAGTGATCCCCTGTTCCGTTCACACAACAGCCTCCTGCTCCAGGTATAGGTTCCTCATGAGCACAATCAAGTGCTCTGTGATTCCCACTCTCCTCAATGTGAGCCACAACTTATCATGATCTACTCAGTCAAACACCTTTGCATAGCCAATAAAGCACAAATAGACCTTCTTCTAGTATTCCTTACTTTCACCCAGGATCTGTCTGACATTAGCAATGATGTTCCTGGTGCCACAGCCTCTTCTAAATCCCACTTGAACTTCTGGCAATTCCCTATCTACATACTGTTCCAGCCATTTTTTAATGATCCTCAGCAGTATTTTGCGTGTGTGTGATATCAATGATATAGTTTGAAAATTTTCACATTCGGTTGACTCACCTTTGTTGGGAACAGGAACAAATATGGACCTCTTCCAATCCATTGGACAGACAGCCATCCTCCAAATTTTCTGGCATAAACTGATTAGTGCATCCAGGGCTGTATCTGTTAATTGAAACAAGTCAATTGATATCCCATTGATTCCTGGGACCTTATTTTTGGCCAGTGCCTTGAGTTCAGCTTCCACTTCCTCTTTCATTACCATTGGCTCCTGTTTATATGTTGAACAGTGTTAAATGGTGATATAATGGTTTATTCATTACAAATACTTTTTCTAAAAAACACAAAAGACATTTTTACACTTGGATTTCACCCCATGGGCTAAATAGGAATCAGATTGGCTACATTTGTGGAAGAAATTGTTGGAGAAGCTCAATATCAGCAGTTAGAATTAGGCAAGGGACAGACTGTAGGTCAGATCATCACTTACTCATATGCAACTTTAAATTGAGGTTGAAGAAAATTAGAATAAGTCCAAAGGAACCAAGATATGATCTTGAATCAATCTCATTGGAACTTCATGATCATCTTAAGAATAGGTTTGAGGCACTGAACACCAATGATAGAAGACCAGAGGAGTTGTTAAGAAAGCAAAAGGTAATTATAAAAACAGAAGAGAAAAATAAAAACCAAAATGGTTATCAGAAGAGACTCTATAATATGGAATGTACAGAGAGCTGGAATTGGAGAATAAAAAGGGAAGGACTCACTCTGCATTTCTCAAGCTGAAAGAACTGAAAAACAAATTTAACCCTTGTGTTGCAATGTTGAAAGATACTATGGACAGTATATTGAATGACATAGAAAACATCAAAAGAAGGCGGAGGGAATACACAGAGTCACTGTACTAGAAAGAATTAACACTGAAAAATTAGTACAGTATGAACAGGAGCCTCTTGATCTACCATGCCTTTAATCACTATATAGTGCCCTTCCTTATCTTTGATGATGATTTTCATTCTGAAGTCTACTTTATAAGAGATTAGTATTGGTTTTTTGTGGATGCAATCTGCATGGTATTTTTTTTTTGAGCCTTTGATTTTAAGTCTTTCTCTCTCTTCTTTTTTCAGATGTATCTCTTGTATGCAACATATTGACAGGTTTTCATTATTTTATTCATTCTGTTACTCTTTCTCTTGATTAGCATATTTAGTCCCTTCAACAAAAGTGTGATTATTTTTACACCAAGTTCAATCATTGTTATTTTCCTGTGTTTCTTTTTCTGTTGTTTCTGGTTACTATGGTCTATTTACTTTCCTTTAGTGTCTCTGTGTGAAGGACTTCACTTAAAATTTCTTGTCGTTTTGGTCTTGTTTTCACAAACTCCTTAAGTCCTTTTCTGCAAAGGATCTAATGTTTCCTTCATATTTGGTGAGGAACTTTGCTGGGTATAGGATCATTAGCTGGCATTTGATTTCTTTTAATCTTCTGTATATGCCATCCCATTGTCTTCTTGCTCACATGGATTCTGCTGAAAAATCAGAACATAATCTGTTTACTTTTCTTTTGTAAGTGACTCAGTATTCTATCCTTATCTTTTACTTTTTGAGAATTTGACTATGTCTTGATGTTTTCCTCTTTGCGTCTAGTCTATTTGATGTTCACTGAACGTCATCAAGGTGGATTTCCTTGTTCTTTATAATAATACCTGGGGAGTTTTCTTCTAGTACCTCTTCCATGGTTTTCTCATTGATTTTCCTATCCCTCTCATATTCTTGAATTCCAATCCTATGGTATATCATACTTTTTTATGTCATCCCACATGATTGTAATATTTTCTGCATGTTTTTATGTTTTCTCTCTGATTTTTCTTCTAGTATGTTTCCATTGAGGTTGTTGTTTTCCAGGTCCCTGTTTGTTCCATCTTTTCTGTTTTACTTTTTTGTACTTCCAGCATATTGGACACTTCTGCCATTTCGTTCTTTATGTTCTGGAATATATTTTTATGCCATTCTTGTTGTCTGTACCCTATCTATCTTGTGGTGAAATTTTAAGACTGATCAAACATGCAATCAAGATGTCTTAATAATAATGGGTGACTGGAATGCAAAAGTTGGGAACAGAAAAGAAGGTTCAGTAGTTGAAAAGCATGGACTTGGAGACTGAAATGAAGCTGGAGATATGATGATAGAATTTTGTACAATCATCGCTTCTCGGCCTTTTGGTTAAGATCAAGTGTAGAATTTCGTACAATCAATGATTTATTCATTGCAAATACATTTTACAAGAATCATAAACACAGGTTATGCGCATGGATTTTATCTGATGGTTGTTGTTGTTCTTGTTGTTGTTGTTATGTGCCGTCGAGTCGCTTGCGACTCATAGCGACCCTATGTACAACAGCCCTAAACTCC
>NW_006400365.1:96699-104244 GCF_000299155.1 Elephantulus edwardii | reverse complement strand
TGAGATGGATTGATTCAGTGACTGGGATAATGGGGCTTGCTGTGTCAGAGACAGTGAGATTGGCACAGGGTAGGGCAGGGTTTAGGGCTGTTGTACAGAGAGGCACTGAGTCTCAGGCAACTCGACAGCACATAACAACAACCACAACCTTCTTATGTATAGTTTCAATTCTTTCTTCCATTATTTTGCATTTTCTTCTGTATTTATACAAGTTCCTCCTCATCAGTATATTTCTTCCGGCTCCATGTTTCTGGAGCATTTGCTTTCCTTTTTGTTTCCATAGCTTCTTCCATCATTTGCACCTTCTTCCATAATTGTCCGAATAAGTGTTCATCAATATATTTTTTCTGGTTCTCTTACTCTTGTTTATTCCCTTTATTCCATTGTTTCTTTCATCATTTGTACTTTAATTCGTAGCTATTCAAAGATCTCCATATCAACATACATCATCTGCCTTCTTGACTCTGGTGTATTCATGAAGTCTCTGATATTCTCTGCTTTTTTTTAAAGGCTTAATTTGTTTTTCACAGTGTTTTAATCTGCTTGTTGCATTCTTGACATTATATGAAGTTCTTCTTGGTAAGTGTTACATCGTTTCTACTGTGTCTGTGAAAGTTGGTGATGGTTCTTGCCTTTTTTTAATTTTCTTTTTTTTAATTAATTTTTTTAATTTTTTATTTAATTTTTTTAAAGAGGTTTTGGATTTCCATTCATTCATTGCCGCAATTTTCTCCCTTCCCACCCCTCTTGCCTTTTTAATGTTACTAATTAGTTGCCAAGTTAAAATGTGGTGAACTACTCACTCCACTGTAAGCCCTTTCAGGGGAAATTTGCCTTTCCTAAACTCCTTTATGTTCTTTCTATTCTGCAATGCACCCCTGCAGGAATCTTGCCTTGAAGTAGTCCCCAGACTCCTAAGGCCTCCTTCATATATGAAGTGGTTGAATGTTCTGAGATTAGGTGCTCTACTCAAGCAATTTCTCATGCACCTTTTCTCCTAGAGCTTAATGTCTTCATTTGCCTCTGGAATGGCACGAAATTAGAGATGAGGGCTGTTTGCTCAAGCAGAAGGATGAGGATGTACATGAGGGCAGCCATGCTGTTGTTGTTATTGTTGTTAGGTGCTGTTGAGTTGTAGATGACTCATAGCAACCCTAGGAAAGACCTGAAAAATTTTTTAACTTTCATAGTTTCTTTATGTTCATAGAGTTTCCACAGGCAAGCTATTTCAGAAGTGGATGCCACTCCTGCTTCCAAGCTTGTTTTAATCGGGGAACTCCACCAAACATTGTCCTCCATGGATGACCATTATCACATTGGACATATAAGTGTTACAGTATCTAGCATCACAGTAACCACAAGTTGCCTCTGTACAGGAAATGGACAGACTACTGCTATACCAATTAGTAGAATATTTGACCAAAAACAATTAAAACCAGGCCTGAGAGACACAGATTAAAATCACCTACCTCTCTAGAATCTGCCTTCTGCAGATGACTTCCAACCCCATACTGATTCCAGCCTCATACTGTTGACCAAATGCATTTTTAATAGGAGGCGGAATCAAAGCAATTCAAACCCATTGGTGAGTAAACATTTCACCCTAATCATCACCAGAACCAGCAAACAAACCTCTGTAGAATCTGGTGCTGCAGAGGACTTCAAACCTGGATTCCAGCCCCATACTGCTGACCAAATGCATTTTTAAATAGGAAGTCAAATCAAATCAACTTACACTCATTGGCAAGTAAACATTCCACTCTAATCCTCACTAGAACCAGCAAACAAACCTCTGTAGAATCCAGCTGCTAAAGATGACTTCCAACTTGGATTTCATCCCTAAGGATAGCCACAGGGCCACACAATTTGGTGAGTAAAAGGAAGGGTGGACAAAAGAAATGTGAAAGATCCATTGTGAAAAACAATGTATACAGAGGAGACAGGATTGACATACCCCTGGGTTTTTAGTTCCATATATCTGGGGGTCCTTGCCTCCATGGCTATAGGGCCAACTTAGGGGCTAAGTATGACAAAAGAGTGGAGTATACAGAACTCCAAGCAAAGGAAACTATTTTCTTAGCTCTCTGTGACAGAGGGCTGACCTACAAGCCTCTGCATACAAGTGGCCCAAGCAGGCAGTCCTGATCTCCTGTCACACTAGAGACAAACAAGGACACTAAACTGAGGAAGAAAATGTGAGGGGAGGGGAGGCTCTGTGCCAAGAGTGAGCACTCTCCATTGCATGTGGGGAGACAGGACTGAGGCATCCATAGGGTTCCTTACCTCCACAGCTGCTGGGTCATCCCAGGGGCCAAATAGATAAGAGACAGAATACAGTCTAGTATACAGAACTTCAAGCAGGTGGTGGGGGGAGGAGCTCTCTGCAAACAGAGAAGGAGGGCTGACTTGAAACCACCTGCACAGAAGCTGTCTGAGACAGGCTTGGAAGCAAGAGTGGCATCCACAGCTTGCCACTGGAAACTCTATGAACTTTGAGAAATGATGAAAGTTATACAAATGTTCAGGTTTTCCATTCATAGTGTTGCTATGAGTTATCTACAACTCCACAGCACTTAACAACAACAATAAAAAACATCTTATTGAAGTCATTCAGGATCTGGTGGGCCGGTCTTTGGGTTTAAAAGTTGGTTCTTGGTCACATCAATACAAGCTACATCAGCACAAGCCACCATGACAGCACAAACCGCCACATCAGCACAAACCACTGATGGCTATTAACTAGAGAAAAAAATCTAAATTTACACCACCTTCAAAAAAGAGTGAGCTGAGTTGAGAGGGATGCCAGAGCTGCAACCTGCAAGGAGCTGCGACCTGCAGAGACCCATAGGGACCCACTGAGGCCGATCCCAACCCACCATGACCCACTGAGACCCAGCAAGCCAGAAGTGAGGACTTCTGGAATTTGAGTGAGAGAAAGTGAGGCCTGACCCCAGAACTCGGATCCCAATGCTGCCTGCTGGCACCCAGAACTCCAGTCCCAATGCCTCTGGGCTGTGCAGAGACTCTGGTCCTGATGCTGACGTCCACGCCAGGAACTAACGCATGCTGGAAGTGAGACTGGAACTTGAGTGAGGTATTTTGTGGGGGTCAATGCTATTTTGCTGGATTACATAGGACCTCTCAAGCTCAATCAGAAAGGAGTGAGATAGCTGGAGCTCTTTTGCAAAGGGAAAACCAAGGCATCCTGGTTTTCCAATCAGGTCTCTGGTGTTTCCTTATATCCAGTCCATCCACTTCCTTTAGCCTGGAGCACCTTGGACTACCCTAGCTGTAGCAGTTGTCTGACAGAGGATGCTACTTTCACAGGCCTTTTCTGAAGCAGATCTTCCCTTAGGTCAGGCAGCAGAGAGAAACCCAGGCATTACCATGCCCCCACCCTCCTCTGTAGTGGTGACTTCAAATCAAGAACCTATTATCACCTCAGATATGAAAAACTACCAAAGCAATGTCACTTAGGAAGCAGGTTACAAAATTCTTCTGTGTCAGCCAAATCTTTTTGGTACAGTGACTCTGTGTACTTCTTCTATTTCCTTTTAATACTTCCTAGATCACTCAGTATTCTGTCCATAGTATCCTTAAGTATTATAACTTGTGACTTGAGTTTATTCTTTAGTTCATTTAGCATAAGAAAGGTGGAGTGAATTTGGTCCTTTGGATTTTCTGACTATAGCTCCTTTCACAGTTCATTATACTACTTTTTCTTCCCATGCTGCCATTTGAAATCTTCTATTCAGCTACTTAACTTTTTTATTATAATAGTATATTTACAAAGTTAGAATACATTGTTTTTCCAAAATAGATTCTTTCCATTTTCTCTCACCCTCCCCGAACCATCAAATTGTAAAACTCCATGACTAATCCCCCCCTCCCTCCTTAACTTCTTGATTCCTTACCTTTACTTTGGCTTCTCTGCACACTAGTGCAATATTCAAAGTGTCTTCTGACATTCATTTTGGTCTTTTCTTCTTCCTCTGTACTTGTAATGATCTGTTGCATTCTTTATGGATAATATTCTGGATACCATGATGATGATGAAGAAACTGAATTGTTGACAGCTTCAGTTTGCTTGGATGTACAATCAACACTCTTGGTTCCAGCAGCCCGGAAATTAAAACACAAATTGCATGGGGAAAATCTGCTGTCCGAGACCTCTCCAAAGTACTGAAGAGCAACAATGACAGTGTGGAGACTAAGGTGTGCCTGATACAGTCCATGGTCTTTGCAACTACTTGTTATGCATCAGAGAGCTGGACAATAACTAGGGATGATAGAAGGAGAGTTGATGCCTTTGAGCTGTGGTGCTGGAAAAGAGTTTTGAATACACCGTGGACTGCTAGGAGAACAAACAAGTTCATCCTGGAGAGGGTGAAGCCAGGCTGCACCTTGGAGGCAAGGATTCTGAAAACTCCATCTGACATACACTGGACAAGTTGCAAGGCGAGATCAGTCCTTGGAGAGAGATGTCATACCCTCAATGAGATGGATTGATTCAGTCACTGGGACAATGGGGATAGGCATGTCAGAGACAATAAGATTGGCAAGGGATAGAGCAGGGTTTAGGACTGTTGTACATAGAGTTGCTATGAGTTGCAGGCAACTTGACGGCACATAACAATAACAAAAAACCCTCCTGAAGTTCATCAGGGTTTTGTTCATTAGAGTTCAAGGCCTCAAACCTGTTCCTGAGTTGGTTTTATATTTAGGGGGTATAGACTCAAGATGAAATTTTTATATCTGTGGTTATGATTTGACCTTTTTTCCCCTTTAGCTTAAACTTATATATGGTCACTTCTAATCTGCACCTGGCCTAGTTTTTGTTGCTGGTATTGAATTTCTCCAAGGATTCTTTCCACAGAAGTAATCTATTTCATCAGGTGGAATTCATGTGTATAGCCAACGTTTATGTTTCTTATAAAAGGTATATGTAATGAATAAATCATTAATTGTACAGAATTCTATCATTCTATCTCCAGGCTAGTTTCTGTCAGCAAGTCCATATTTTCTGACTACTGATCCTTTTCCCTGGTTCCCAACTTTTGCTTTTAAGTCACCCATTATTAATTCATCCTGGTTGCCTGTTTAATCGATTTCTGACTGCAAAATTTGGTAGTAATCATCTATATCCTTCTCTTTGGCTCTGGGTGTTGGTGCATAAATTTAATGATAGTGCTATTAACCGATTTTCCTTGTATGTGTATGGATATTTTCCTCTTGCTCAAAATATTGTATTTCAAAATGAATCTAGAAATGGCCTTTGTTTAAAATTATCTTATTTTTTTATTACACTAGCTTATTTACAAAATTCAAATACATGTTTTCCTGACCATATTCTTTCAATTTCCCTCGCCTCACCATCCAATTGTACAATCCCCCCACATCCTCATCCCTCTGCTTCCATCCTTCCCTGCCCCCCTCCCTCCAACTTGGATCCTAATATTCATTCTACAATAATAGTTTTTTGTTGGCTTTTTAATTATACAAGTTTATATACTAAATTCAAATACATTATTTTCCAGAAAAGATTAATCCAATTTCCCTCACATCTCCCACATCAAATTGTACAATTCATGATTAATCACCTCCACACACACACATATCCTCATCCCTTTGCTTTCACCATCCTCCCTTGGATCCTTATACTCATCCTACAATAATGACTTAATACAATATTTGTCCTTGTGGGACTGAGTTAATTCACTGAGCATAATGTTCTCCAGTCCCTCCCAAGCTAGGTAATAATTTAAAAATCATTGCTCCTGACTGTCACACAGTATTCCATTGTATGAATGTACCTTAATTTCTCAATCCATTCAATTGTGTTTGAACATCTGGGCTGCTTCCACGCTCTTGTGATGATAAATAATGCTGATGTGAACATTGGTGAACAAGTCTCCTCCTTTCCCTCAGTCCCGTTTTCTCAGGGTATATTCCAAGCAGTGGAATAGCTGGGTCATATGGAATTTCTGCGTTCAGGTTTTTGAGGAAATGCCAAACTGCCTTCCAGAATTGTACTATTTTACAATCCCACCAACAATGTGTAAGAGTTCCTATCTCGCCACTACTAATTACTTACTGTCCTGGTAAACTTTGTTGCTGTTACTGGAGTGAAATGTTATCTCATTGTAATTTGGATTTGCATCTCTCTTATTGACAGTGTTTTGGAGCATTTCTTCATGTGTCTGTTGGTCATTTGAATATCTTTTTCTGTGAAAATTCTTTCCACGTCTTTTGTTCATTTTATAACTGGGTTATCAGTCTTTTTCTTATGGAGGCCCAGGACTCTTGTCTGAGATGGTATTACGAATGTTTGTTCCCAGTCAGTAGGGGTTTTTTTCACCCTGTTGGGAAGAGTTTTTGATGCACACAGTGATTTAATCTTTAGAAGGTCTCATCCATCAATCTTATCCTCCTCAGATTGTGCATTTCTGGCTGTATTTATCAGTCTCTTTATATCATGGACTAGGTTTTCTAAGCTTCATCCTAGTTTGTCTCTTACTGACTTTAACATTTGGGGCTTTATTCCCAGGTTTCTAATCCACTTCTAGTTGATTTTTGTGTATAGTGCGAGATGTTGATCCTGTTTCAGCTTTCTGCAGGTGGAAGTCCCAGCAGGTGGAAGTCCCATTTTGATGGCATCATTTGTTGAAGATGTTGTCATTTCCCCTTGTGATAAGTATTATTTCCTTATTGATTATCAGTTGACCATAGATGGCTGGGTCTATTTCTGGGTTCTTAATTCTGCTCAGTTGTTATATGTGCCTGTCATTGCCTCAGTATCATGCTGTTTTGGTTACTACTGCTGTGTGGTAGGTTTTGAGGTCTGGGAGTGATATGCCTCCCACTCCATTTTTGTTTCTCAGAAGTGTTTTGCTTATTCGGGGTCTCTTGCCTCTCAAAATAAATTTGACAATTTCCCTTTCAATATCCCTGAAAAATGAATTTTGGTATCTGAATTGGGATTGAACTGAACATGTAAATTGCTTTGGGTAGGATTGTCATTTTTAAAAAAAATGTTTTTAAAACTGTAATTCTTATTTCCTCACTAAATCATCAGCCTTTTTTATTATTTTTATTATGTGTGCATGTGTGTGTGTGTGTGTGTGTGTGTGTGTACCATCAAATCAGATCTGACTGATACAGGAGGAGATTGTCCCTCCTTCCCTGGCAGAGAATCTGGTGGATTCGAACCGTGCGCCTCTGGGATTGCAGTGCAGCTTCTTGCCACTAGGCCACCAGAGGTCCCCAGGATTGTCATTTTTACTATATTGAGTTTTCCTATGCTTGAATAGAGCACATTTTCCCATTTCTTTGGGTCTTTTATTGTGTCTTGGAGAAATGCTCTATAGTTTTCTTTGTACAGGGTTTTAGTATCTCTAAGTTCACTCTCAAGTATTTATGGCATACTACTGTAAATTCCAAACACATAGAAGCCATGGAAGCTTCATATATAAGTTATTAGATGGAGGTCTGGTCAAAGGGAGATAGATGTGAAGGGAGGGGGTAGAAGTGGATGGGTATCCTGGT
>NW_006400365.1:82137-93724 GCF_000299155.1 Elephantulus edwardii | reverse complement strand
CAGGAGAGGAAGGCCCTCTATGAGGTGGATTGATTCAGTGACTGGGATAATTGGGATGGGAGTGTCAGAGACAGTGCGATTGGCACAGGACAGAGCGACTCGACGGCACATAACAACAACAACTACAACAACTGTAAATTTTATTGCTTTCTTTATTTCCTTCTTTGAGTTCTCTTTGTTACTGTAGAGGAATCCTACTGATTTTTGGATATTGATCTTACATCCTGACACTCTACTCAATTGTTCTAGTAACTCAAACAGTTTTTTTGTTGAGTCTTTGGGAGTTTCTCTGTATACTATCATATCATCTGCATGTAGCAACAGATTAACCGTCTTTTGCTTATCTAGATGTCTTTTATTTCCTTCACTTGTTGTGTTGCCCTAGCAAACACTTCTGATACAATATTGAATAGTAGTAGTGACAGTGGACATCCTTGTCTGGTTCCTCTTGGCTAGGAAAATGCTTTTAGTCTTTTTCCATTTGAGAATAATGTTGGCTCTTGGTTTTACATATATACTTTTCACTATGTTGAGGAAATTCCCTTCTCTTCTAATGTTGCCGAATGTCTTTTTAAGGAAGCGGTGTTGGATTTTGTCAAATGCCTTTTCTGCATCAATTAGTAAGATCATGTGGTTCTTGCTATTTACTTTGTTAATATAGTGAATTACATTGATTGTTTTGCTTATGTTGAACCATCCTTGCATACCTCTTATGAATCCCTCTTGGTCATGGTGAATATTTTTTAATGTGCTTTTGAATGAATTCTATTGGCTAGGATTTTGTTAAGGATTTTTGCATCTTTATTTATGAGAGATACTGGTCTGTAGGATTTTTTTTTTCCCTTGGTAATATCTTTGCCTGGTTTGGGTATAAAGTTATGCTTACTTCATAGAATGACTCTGGAAGTAAACCTTCTTTTAATTTTTTTAAAAATAACTTAAGTAGAATTGGTGCTAGATTCTCTCTGAATGTTTGGTAGAATTCAGCTGTGAAGCCATCTGGTCCAAGACTTTTATGGGGAAGTCTTTTTACAACTTTTCAATTTTTTCTTTGGTGATGGGTCTGTTCAAGTGTTCTGTATTTTTTTTTGTCAGTCTGGGATGGGGATACAGTTCAAGAAACTTGTCCATTTCCTCTAGGTTTTCTAATTTATCAGAGCGTAGCTTTTCCTCATATTCCAGAATTATCAATTTAATTTCATCTGGTTCTGCTATGATGTCACCTCTATTATTTCTCAATCAAGTTATCCCTGTCTTCACTTTTTCCCCCCTTTTGTTAAGTTTTTCAGTGGTTTGCCAACTTCATTGACCCTTTTGAAAAACCAGCTCCTGGTCTTATTGATGGTTACAATTGCTTTTCTGTTTTCTATCTCATTGTCCTTACAATGTATTTTCTTCTAGAGTTTGTAGGAGTAGATTGTTCTTTTTCTATTTGCTGAAGATGTTGAGTTAAATCATTGATTCTTTTTCTTTCTTCCTTTTTTATGTGTTTGCCTATTTTTATGAACTAACCCCTGCTGACTGCCTTAGCTGTATCCCAGAGGTTTTGGTATGTTGTATTTTCATTTTCATTTATTTCAAGGAACTTTTTCATTCTTTATTTCTTTTATAACCAAATCATATTCTAGCAGAGATTTATTTGGTTTCCACATGGGAAGTTTGTAAGCTTTAATTTCTGGTGATTAATTTCTGATTTTATGCCATTGTGGTCTGAGAAGATACTTTGTATTACTTAAATTTTTTTAATTTGTTGAGGCTTGCTTTGTTTCCTAATATATGATGAATTCTGGAGAATGTACCATGTGTGCTTGAGAAGAAAGTAAATTGAGTTTTGGTTGGGTGCAGTACCCTGAAAACATCCACAAAGTAAGTTGGCTGATTGTATAGTTTAGGTCTTCTGCATCTTTGTTGAGTTCTTTTTAAGGTGACCTATTGTTTGGTGATAGTAGTGTGTTAAAATCTCCTACCACTATTATTGTGTTGTCTATTTCTCTCCTCAATTCTGTTAACCGCTGTTTTATCCATCTAACATACTTTGGACATGTTGTGAGGAAAGACCAGTCCTTAGAGAAGGACATCATGCTTGGGAGGGTGGAGGAACAGCGCAGGAGGGGAAGGCCCTCTATGAGGTGGACTGATTCAGTGACTGGGATAATCAGGATGGGTGTGTCAGAGGCAATGCGATTGGCAAAGTATAGAGCAGGGTTTAGGGCTGTTGTACATAGGGTCGCTATGAGTCGCAAGTGACTCAATGGCACATAACAACAACAAACCATTTGGTGCATAAATGTTGACCAATGTTATGTCTTCTTGATCCATTGTGCCTTTAATCAGTAGGTAATGCCTTTCCTTATCTTTGATGGTGGTTTTAATTTTGAAATCTATTTTATCAAAGATTAGTATTACCACTCCTGCTTTTTTGAGGTTGCCATTTTCTTGGCATACTTTTTTCTAGCCTTTGATATTGAGTCTGTATTTCTCTTCTCTTTTTTAGATGTGTCTCATGTATGCAACATACTTATGGGTTTTAGGGGGACTTTTATCCATTCTGCTATTCTTTTTCTCTTAATTGGTGCATTTAGCCCATTCACATTAAGTGTGGTTGTTGTCAGGCCAGGTCTTATTTTTGCTGTTTTGCCATGTTTCGTTTGTTGTTGTTACTTCTGGTTACCATGGTCCATGCACTTTCTTTTGGTGTCTCTGTGTGTGGCACTTCACTTAAAATGTCTTATAGTTTGGGTCTT
Source organism: Elephantulus edwardii (assembly GCF_000299155.1). Lineage (NCBI taxonomy): Eukaryota > Metazoa > Chordata > Mammalia > Macroscelidea > Macroscelididae > Elephantulus > Elephantulus edwardii. Next base: position 90,980 of record NW_006400365.1, on the reverse strand, counting down.
GTTTTCACAAATTCCTTAAGTTCCTTCTTTTCTGCAAATAATCCAATTTCTCCTTCATATTTGATGGAAAGCTTTGCTGGATATAGGATCCTTGTCTGGTAATTGTTATCTTTCAGCTTTCTATATATGGCATCCTACTGCCTTCTAGCTCGCATAGTTTCTGCTGAAAAATTAGAACTTAATCTAATCATCTTGCCTTTGTAGGTAATTCTTTGTTTTTCTTATGCTGCTTTTAGAATTTTTTTTTTCCTTACCTCTTAATTTGGAGAATTTGACTATGATATGTCTTCATGGGGTTTTAGGGGGGTCTAGTCTATTTGGTGTTCTCTGTGCTTCCTGAATGTGAATTTTCCCATTCTTCAAAATACCTGGGAAGTTTTAATCTAGTACTTCTTCCTTCCAACCATATGTATGTTGTTCAATTTTATGACATCCCACGTGTTTCTAACATTTTCTTAATTTACAAATGGCCCTTTTAAACTATTAATATAACTGTATTTTTTTTCTCACCCAGTAAAAGAGAGAAAAATCTTCAACAAAATGGACAGATAAAATGTCTCTACAACAGGCTCAATTGTGTCAGAGAAGATAAGGATGGTATAGGATAGGATAGGACAGTGTCCAGCTTAGATACATCTGATTTAAAATGTCCCATGCCAATTCATTTCATTTTGCCAATACCCGATATGTCAGTATTTCTGCATTCCACTTCTTTCTTTTTAATTTTTTACTTTATTCTGATTTATTTACAGTTTGAATACATTGTTTTTCACAAATATCCTTCACATTTCCTTCACCTCACTGAATTGTGCAAACTTATTATTAACACTCTACCCCCCAATCCACACCCCTCTATTTCTAACCTCCTCCCCCCAGCCTTGGATCCTCATACTCATTTTACAATAATGGTTTTATGCAGTATTTGTCTTTGTGGGACTGAGTTAGTTCACTTAGCATAATGCTCTCCAGTCCCTCCCAAGTTAAGTAGTAATTTACAAAAGTATGCTCCTACACACTGCATAGTATTCCATTATATGAAGATACCACAACTTCTCAATCCATTCATTTGTGTTTGGACATCTGTGTCATTTCCATGTTCTTATGATGGTTGAATAATGCTGCTTTGGCAATACCATCTAAGACAAGAGTTTCACAACAAAAGTTTATAGAATACTCCTAGGCCTCCATAAGAAAAAAGATTGATAACCCAATTACAAAATTAGCAAAAGACATGGAAAGAATTTTCACAGAAGAAGATATTCAAATGGCCAACAGACACATGAAGAAATGCTCCATATCACTGTCAATAAGAGAGATGCAAATCCAAATCGCAATGAGATACCATCTCACACCAGTAACAATGACAAAGTTTACCAGGACATCAAGTAATAAATATTGTAAAGTATGTGGTGAGATAGAAACTCTAATACATTGTTGGTGGGATTGTAAAATGGTACAATCATTCTGGAAGGCAGTTTGGCACTTCCTCAAAAAGCTAAACAAAGGTGAGCTCTGGTGGCCTAGTGGCAGGAAACTGCACTGCAATCCCAGAGGTGCATGGTTCAAATCCACCAGATGCTCTGCTGAAGAAGGAGGAACAATCAGATCCAATTTGATGGTACACACATAAAAAGAATACATAAATAAATAAATATTATCTTTTAAAAAAAAAGCTAAACATAGAAATTCCATATGACCTCCTATTCCACTACTTGGAATATACCCTGAGAATATGAGAACTGAGGCACAAACTGACTTTTGTACACCAATGTTCATAGCAGCATTATTCACCATCACAAGAACATAGAAACAGCCCAAATGTCTATTGTACCTTTAAGCATTATATAGTGTCCAACTTTGTCTCTTATGATTGCTTTCACTTTGAAATATATTTTATAATAATTAATATTGCTATTTCTGCTTTCTTTTGATTGATATTTCATTTGATTGGCATATTTCTTTTTATCCACTCTTTCTTTGATTTTTAGTCTGTCTCCTCATTTCTTAGATGTGTCTTTTGTAGGCAACATCTTGATGGACTTTTTTTTCATCCAGTCCTCTACTCTTTTTCTCTTAATTGGTGCATTTAAGCGGTTCCCAATAAGTGTTATTATCAGCAGGCCATGTTTTATGGTTGCCATTCTGCTGAATTATTTTTTTTTGTTGTTGGTGGTGTTGCTTGTTACATCCACTTTCCTTTATTGTCTCTGTGCAAAGGACTTTCTTTAGTAATTCATATAAAGTTGATCTTGTTTTCATTAATTCTTCAAGTTTCTGATTTTCTGTGAATGTCCTGATGAACACTTTAGCTGGATACAGGCTTCTTGGTCGGTATTTATATTCTTTCAGCCTTTTGTATATGCCATCCCATTATTTTCTTGCTCACATGGTTTCTGCAGGAATTCAGAGCTTAACCTGATTGGTTCTCTTTTTTAGTTGACTTTGGTTTTCTTGAGCTACTGTTAATATTCTTATCCTTGTCCCTCGTATTGGAAAATTTGAATATGTTATGTCTTGATGTTTTTATTTTGAGGTCTAATCTATTTAATGTTTGCTTAGCTTCTTAAATATTTATTTTATCATTGTTCATTATACTTATAAAGTTTTCTTCTAGTACCTTTCCCATAAGTGAGAGCAAGAAAGTGAAAACAAGAGTGAGAATGATAGATAATGAAAACAAGCAGATTCGCAAGAAATAAAAATTATAGAAAAGAAAAACTGAAAGCAAACAAGAAATAAACAATAATCTCTACATCTACAGGAAGTAAAAATTAAGAGAGAAAAAAGAAAGACCCTTTGAAAGGAATGAACTAGGCACTTGATTGTTTCACTATCCCTTCCGCAGTGAATGGATCTGATGTCTAGCCTGAGAGATTATTCCTACCATACCAGCAGACTGTTGGAGTTGACTTGTCCAATAGGCTCAGAGTTTCTGCCCATCTGAGAGGTGGGTAAGACCCCAAGATATAAGCTGAACCATGGGTAACATTTTTTCTGGTCTTTGGGGCTTTGAGTTGAGGGACACTCAGCCTGGAATGGAGTTTTTGCTGGCTTTAGATAAGTCTAGGATGTTTTGTTGTTTTTGTTGTTATGTGCCGTCGAGTCGCTTGCGACCTATAGCTACCCTATGTACAACATCCCTAAACTCTGCTCTATCCTGTGCCAATCGCACCGTCTCCGATACACCCATCCCGATTATCCCAGTCACTGAATCAGTCCACCTCATAGAGGGCCCTCCCCTCCTGCGCTGTCCCTCCACCCTATCAAGCATGATGTCCCTCTCCAAGGACCGGTCCCTCCTTACAACATGTCCAAAGTATATTAGACGGAGCCTCAGAATCCTTGCCTCCTAGGAGCCACCCGGTTTGACCCTTTCCAGGATGAATCTGTTTGTTTTCCTAGCAGTCCATGGTACCCTCAATAAAGTCTAGGATAGTCCACTTAATTGAAGATGAGGTCTTTGCAAACCTAAGGGAAATGTGCAGGAAGGGAACCTAGTCAGAGGTGGTTAGCTAGTCACTGCTAACCTAATATTCCTGAAGATGGTATACTTTGAAGAGTTTACACTGCTCTAAGTAAGACCATGGTATATGCTAGACAAGGGTGCCCAGTGAAAAGCAGACACAAGTCAGAGGTGGTGCCCCAATTAACCTAGAGGATGATTGCAGACCAGGAATGCCTCAGTCTGCCATGTCCTGGAGGAAGTCTCTCTAGGAACTCTCCTAAAGCCAGATTACAAAATAACTTGGATCTGGCTACAGATAGAGCTAGATGAGCCAGGGAAATCCAACCAATCACCTAGAGGCTATTGATGAAGAAAATAGATCATCTGATCTCCAGAAGGGCACAAGGAACAAGGTAGGAAATCACTTATTTCCCATCTTCAGCCACTAAAGTAGATACTTTCACACTCGCTGTTCAAAATGGCCACATTCTTGTATATATGGTCTAGTTCTTGAGCCATTTACTCAGCACACAGATTGAATATATATGGAGAAAGGATATAACTTTGATACACATTTGTTTCCTGATTTTAAATGAAAGAGTCTTTCCTTCTGTTTGATTACTATTTCTTGGTCTGTGCACGAGTTTTTCACGAATACAAATAAGACTTCTGGAATTCCCATGCTTCTACATTTTAGCTGTAGTTTATTATGATCCACACAGTCAAATGACTTTGCATACTAGATAAAACACAAGTAAGCATTTTTCTAGCATTCTCTGCTTTCATGTAAGACCCAACTGACATCAACAATATCTTTCCCTACAGATGTACTGCTCCAGCTGTTTTTAAATTCTTTTCAGCAAGATTTTGTTTGTGATAGTAATGATTTTTTTAATGATTTCCACATTCTGTTGGATCACCTTTTTTATTTTTTTTAATGGGAATAAATATGGACCTCTTTTCAATTAGGTAACTGTCCTCTAAATATTTTGGCATAGATTAGTGAGCATGTCCAAAGCTGTGCCACTTGTTGATAAACCTCCTTTGATATTCCATCAATTTCATGAGCCTAATTTGTTTGCCAATATCTTCTGTGCAGCTTGGACTCCTTCTTTCAGTGCCATTGGTTCTGAAGTAGCATATGCTACTTCCTGAAATGGTTCAATGTCAACTTTTTTTTTTTTTACAGTGACTACGTGTATACGTTTGACCTTATTTTGCCGCTTCCCGAATTATTTACTGTTTTGTCCACAGGATTCTTATAGGCTTTTTTCAATTTCAAAAATGCTCAAATTTTCTCCCCTTCTGGTTTTCTAACTCCAGATCTTGTAGAATTTCATTATACTGTCTCACTTTGTCTTCTTGGGCTGCCCTTTGAATTCTTTGGTTCAGCTCTCTTACTTAATCATTTCTTCCCATATCTTGGGCTATGTTCAAAAACAATTTTCAGAGTCTCTTCTGATATCTATTTTGATATTTCTTTCTTTCCCATCTTTGTAATGACTTTTTGCTTTCTTCATGGATGATGATCTTGATATCATTTCACATCATGTAGTCTTTGGTTGTTAATTCTAAGTGCATAAAATCCATTCTTGGGAGGGATAGTGTCTCTAAATTCAGATAGAATAAGCTAAAAATTGTATTTTCTCTATCATGGCCTCATTTTAATAGTTTTAAATTTCAATTAGGAATTTGTATAGTAATCAATAGCCTGTTACATATTTGGCTCTTGGTCTTTTATTTTACTGATGATACTGAGACAATCTATGGACTCTTTTTCTTTCCCCAATGACTATGAACACAGATAAAATCAACATGATTCCTACGTATACCACTAGGCAAAGTCCATAAATACAGTTTTCATTTAAGTATTTTTAAAACTATTTGCAAAAGATAAACCATTGATTGTACAAAATTATATTAGGTAATCTCTGGTCTTATTTTTGTCAGCAAGGCTGCATTTTTCAACTATTAGTCTTTCTTCTTTATTTCCAATATTTGCATTCCAGGCACTAACTATTATCTTGACTGCACATTTGATCAATTTCAGACTGTAGAAGTTGGTCTCTCTCTCTCATTGCTGCTGAGAAATCGAGTTTGTAAATTCCATAGAAGCAGATTGTTCATCTTTGTTCCACAGTGCCACTGAAAGTGCCAATCACCTTCACGTAAGCAGTGTCATTCTCTATGGACTACATCACCAGAGCTTCCTGGAGAAGTTGACACAAACCCTCAAAAATCTCTAGATTTGTTGTTGTTGTTGTTGTTATGCGTCGTTGAGTCGCTTGCAACCCATAGTGACCCTATGCACAACAGCCCTAAACTCTGCTTTGTCCTGTGCCAATCGCACTGTCTCCAACACACCCATCCTGATTACCCCAACCACTGAATCAATCCACCTCATAGGGGGCCTTCCCCTTCTGTGCTGTCCCTCCACCCTACTAAGCATGATGTCCCTCTCCAAGGCCCTGTCCCTCCTTACAATATGTCCAAAGTATGTCAGACAGAGCCTTAGAATCCTTGCCTCCAAAGAGCAGCCCGGTTTGAACCTTTCCAGCATGAAGGTGTTTGTTTTCCTAGCAGTTCATGCTACCCTCAATACTCTTTTCCAGCACCACAGCTCAAAGGCATCAATTCTCCTTCTATCCTCCTTAGTCATTGTCTAACTCTCTGATGCATAACAAGTGATAGCAAAGACCATGGCCTGTATCAGTCGCACCTTAGTCTCCAAAGAGACACCATTGCTCTTCAGTACTTTGGAGAGGTCCCTAACAGCAGACTTTCCCATGACAATACGTCTTCTAATTTCCTGGCAGCTGGTGCTGAGGGTGTTGACTGTGGAGCCAAGCAAACTGAAGCTGTGAACAATCTCAATCTCTTCACCATCCATCCTGATGCTGCCAATTGGCCCAGTGGTGAGAATCTTTGTCTTCTTGACATTGAGCCTAAATAGTCATGAAAGTTTTGTTCCATTTGATCCAGCAGTTTTCTAGCCGAATCTTTGGGATTTCTCACATGTAGGATTATATCATCTACAAATAGAATAAGAGTAATGATGTCAATTTGAAGAGTAATGTATGCCTGACTTAAGCCAGAGACTTCTCAATCACCTGCTCTGCATTGGAGATCTGGACAATGAATAAGGATGACAGAAAAATGTATGTCTTTGAGTTGTGGTGCTGGGGAAGAGTACTACTGAATGTTCCAGACTTCCAAAAGAACAATCAGCTTTGTCTTCAAGAAAGTGCAGCTAGAGTGCTCCTTGGAGGCAAAGATAATGAAGGGGTTTTTTTCTCAATATTTGGACATGTTGATAGGTGAGGCTATTTCTTGGAGAGGGGCATCATTCTTGGAAAGATGGAGGGTCAGCAAAGGGGAGGTAGTAGACCCCAAACATGGTTAATTGACAAAGTGACTGCAGCAATGGCCTAAACTTTGTCAGAGATGATGAGGACGGCACAAGATATGGTAGTGTTCAGGTCTGTTGTTCATAGGGTCACTATGAGTCATACTTGATTCAACAGCACCTAACAACAATGGACAGTTACTCTTGTAGAAATCTGTAGATCCTTTTGGAGAAGTCTGGGAGAAATATCAAGCAATAGAGGTTCTTTCTCCCTCAGTCTTCCCTTCTTTCAAGAGATTGTAACTCTCTAAATTGGCTAAAGTTTGGGAATTAAGTGAAGGACTGTGGCCCTAATCTAGAAATTCAGGTTAGATTGCCTGACCTAGAATTTTTTTCATTTGTAGAAATTAAGTAAATAAATAATATATTTCCCATCTAATTCATTCCTAGAGCTCTAGCACCATGTCTATGTAGCCATGACAGTAATCATATTCATCTTATTTTTACCAACTAATCATTCCTACATCCTTGGTGTCCAATTAATACCATTGTAGATGTTGTTGTTGTTATGTGCCTTCGAGATGCCTGTGACTCATAATGACCCTATTATAATAGCTCAGAAACCTGACCTATCCTGAGTCTGTCTCACTGACTCCAACACACCTACCACCATTGCCCCAGATGCTATATCAGTCCATCTTATTCAGGATGTTCCTATCCTGCACTGTTCCTCCATCCTTCCAAGCATGATAGCCTTCTCCAAGGACCAGCCCCTCCTGGCCACATGCCCAAAATGTGTGAGACAGATTTCAAAACTCGAGCCTCCAAGGAGAAACTTGGTTTCATCCTCTCCAAGACAGACTTAGTTGGGTTCTTGGTGGTCCATGATATGCTCAATAATCTTCTCCAACACCACAACTCAAAGGCAGTGATTCTTCTTCTGTCATCCTTAGTTATTGCCCAACTCTCTTAGTCAATGTTCAGCATAGCAAGTAATTACAAAGACTGTGTCCTGAATCAGACACACCTTAGTCTCTAAACAGACATTGTTGCTTCTCAGTACTCTGTAGAGGTCATTGAGAGTGGATTTTCCCTGTGCAATTCATCTTTTGATTTCCTGACTGCTGCTGCCAAGAATTTTGGTTGTGGAGCCAAAAAAGCTATAACTGTTAACAACTTCAATCTCTTCTCCATCTATCATGGTGATGCCAATTGGCCAAGTGATGACAATCTTTGTCTTCTTGAAATTGAGCTTCAATTTCTATTAAATAAATATAAATCTATAGAAAGCATTTCAGGTCCTCCTCGGATTCAGAAGCAATGTTGTGTTACCTGCATAACACAGATTGTTGATCAATCTTCCTCCAATCCTGATGGTACATTCCTCCTCATAAAGCTGAGATTTTGGAATGATCTATTCTGCATATAGATTGAAAAGGTATGGAGATAGGATACATCCCATGAAGCACTCCTTTCTTGATTTTTAAAATCTTTTCCTTGCTCTGTTCTAATGACTTCTTTCCCATCTGAATATAGGTTTCATAGGAGCACAATCAAGTGTTCTAGGATTCCTATTCTCCTCAAGGTTAGCCACAATTTGTTGTGATCCACACAGTCAAATGCCTTTGCATAGTCAATGAAGCACAGATAGACACTCTTCTGGTACTCTTTCCTTTCTGCTAATGTCCTTCTAACACAGGTAAGAATTACCCTAGTATTATGACCTTTTCTAAACACAGCTTGTAATTCTAATAGATCTGTCAATGTATTTTACCAGTCATTTCTGCTTAATCTTCTGTTTAATGCTTGTGTGTAATATTAGTGATATTGTTGATAATTTCCACACTCTGTTGGGTCACCTATATTTTTTAATTTAAAAAAAAATGTTATACTGGTTTATTTATGTATAAATAAGCCAGTATAACATTTAAAAAAAAAGACACTGGCCTGGATGTGCTCACTAAGTTGTGCCAAGAAATCTAGAGAACAGCCAGCTGGCCCACTGACTGGAAAAGATCAATATTTGTTCCCATTCCAAAGAAAGGTGACCCA
>NW_006400365.1:79742-81487 GCF_000299155.1 Elephantulus edwardii | reverse complement strand
CCTTTGCTTACTCCCCTTCCCCCGCCCCCCCTTGCAGCTCCAAAACCACGCACCTCAGGCCCTGCCACAGCCCTGTGACCTCAGGGCACCACCACAGATCCAGCCATCACCTGGAGCTATCAGCGAACCTGCTATGGAATTAATCTGGCAGGAGAAAGGCCGATAGGATCCTGGCTGCGTTTACTGGGGCATTGCCGATTACCTGGAAGAGCACCTAAGGGTGTGCCCACTGGTGGGGAATTTGGCTGAGCTCTCTTGAGCTATACCAACTGCCCAAAACGAGCCAGCCAGCTGGCTTCTGTGGACTCTACAGACCAGCCAGGGGCTAATGGGTCGGTGGGAATTTGACCTTGACTTTTTGGATCCTGTCGGATCCAGGACTCTGATGAAGCAGGGGCTGTTGTGTGAGAGCACCTATATAAGTGCCACCAGGCAGGGAATACTGTGAAAACCATTGGGTAGGAAACGGACAGCAAGAATTTGAGCAGGGACCCCAATCTTGAGCACACTGAGACAGCAGAGTTTTGAGCAACATCCGCCAAGTGTTAGACCTGCCCTTGCGATCACCCAAATCTTTTGCCTGCCTCACCCCATTTGGCTCCACACTAGTGCCTACACGTCTGGGCAATCAACTTGCCTTTAATCGGGAGCACCTTGACCTGTCTTACCAAAAAGAGATTGCCCTAGCAGGCTCTGAACTGACATTTCTCTGAAGTCAGAAATTCAGAGAAACTCACAAGTTCAGTAGCTCCCCAACTGATCTCCAGGGCATTGTCTTCAGATCAAGAACATCAATGTCTCGAAGAAAGCAAACTATCCCACACAATACACAAGAACAAAGCAGGATGTCACTCACAAAGGGTGACACAGTATCAGTGGATTCCCTGAAGCCAGAAAGTCTCATGGAACATTCTGACACAGAATTTAAAAGAGGAGTGACTGAATATATCCAATGGATGAAAGACAAACTTGATGAATTACAGAATACTAGAAGCAAAGACCAGGAGGAGCTCAAAAAAACAATGCAGAACATTGCAGAGAAAACAAATGAGGCATTAACGGCACTAGGAAAACAAGAATACACCATTCAAAATATAAGGTCCAATGTTTCAGAGGCTGTCAAAATGATGGAGGTACATATGAGCAGAGTTGATGAGAAGAAACACAGAATCAGGGAAATTGAAGACAAAATTGTCACCACTGATCTGCTAGAGCAAAAAGCAGACTCAAAAAAGAAGGAAAAAGAAGAAAACCTAACAATAATGTGGGACACCATCAAGAAAAATAACATGCACATCATTGGAATCCCAGAAAAGGAAGAAGCAAGTAAAGGCACTGAAAAAGTTGTGGAAGAATTACTAGAGGAAAATTTCCCAGGCATAATGAAGAATGGGAGAATATGTATTCAGTAAGCTCAGCAAACACCATATAGATTAGACCCCAAAAGAAAAACAACAAAGCATATCATAGTTAAACTTGCCAGAACCAAAGATAAGGAGAGAATCCTGAAAGCAGCAAGGGAGAAACAAAGAGTAACCTATAAGGGAGAACAGATAAGACTAAGTACCGATTTCTCAGCAGAAACTATGCAGGCAAGAAGAAAGTGGAAGGACATATATCAAACACTCAAAGAACACAACTGTCAACCAAGAATACTGTACCCAGCAAAACTATGCATCAAATATGAAGGACAGAACAAGATATTCCCAGAAAAGCAGAACCTAAGAGAGTTTGTAAAAACAAGA
>NW_006400365.1:74347-75722 GCF_000299155.1 Elephantulus edwardii | reverse complement strand
GAGACCATAACTGACATCCAAGCAGATATATGCACACCCATGTTTATTGCAGCTTTGTTCACAATAGCAAGGAGTTGGAAACAACCTAAGTTCCCATCAACAAACAAATGGATAGAAAAGCTGTGGTATATTCACACTAGGGAATACTATGCTGCATTGCAAAACAAGGAACTCATGCAATATTATTCAAAATGGTTGACTCTGAAGAATATTATGCTGAGTGAAATATCACAGTCACAAAAGGACAAATATTGCATGGTGCCATTGTTATAAAAGAGAACTGACCTTGGGGTTGGGGAGAGACTGAGTAAGATAGGTTCAATAATGTATACTGCACTGAAACAGAGGAGGGAGAACTGTTTAAAAGAGATATGTGATTAGGTATTTGTGTCATGACAGGAGTCTAGAGCGATGGCTTCATGGTGGAGTGGACCTGGGGGAGGGTTTGTAAAACAATGAAAGAATTTTGCTTTTACTTTCCAAGAGGGTAGTGTTCGGGGGGGGGGAGCCTTGGGAGGGGACAAATGTGCAACAATGAATGAATGGACATCCAAAGCCTCTGTAAATTTTTACTGAAATTAATAACAAATTTAAAATTTAAGATAAAGAATTATGTTAGAGTAAGGATGACAATAGATTTATAACTGCTCATGCTAATAACACTGTATCGTGGCACGAAGGAAGAATAGTGGAAATGTATCCACATTTACAACATTCCTCTTATCAAAACCATTTATGGAAAATAGGAACTGCATTGAAACATGTATCTCTGTATTGGAAATGGTGATATTGTTAATATTTCTAGCCTTAAACTTAAAAGATTATAATGTTCAAAATTATTTATTATACATTTGTTTAAATTTTTCCCTCTTTTAACAACTGGGATCTAGAGGGGAAAAGACCAGAGAATGGCCAAAACTATTGGGTCAGCTATTGCTGCCAGTTTAGGGTCTGTGTCAGGAAAAGGAAATCTTACTCATATACAGTGCCACCCAAAGGTAATAAAGGAGGTCAGAATTGCTTTCTTCCACTGTGGAAAGCTGAGCCACTTCAGTAGACAGTGTCACAGACAAGAGCCACAGATAGGCAAGGGAGTAGAGAAGAAGCTCCCACTCACTTGCTTTAAGTGTGGATCAGAAGGACACTTGGTCAAGGGTGGCGCACATCAGGTCCTCGTGGCTGACAGGACTAACAGGTCCCAGTTCCCAGCTGGAAACAAATGAGGACGCTTCAATGATTTAGATCCTCCCAGAAGAGCTGTGGGTGAGCATTAACATTACTGGTAAGTATATTCGTTTTCTCCTGGACACAAGAGCCTACTATTTGGTCGTAAAAGCCTTCTGAGGTCCCAACTCTTCTCACTATTTCTTAGTTG
>NW_006400365.1:65934-72791 GCF_000299155.1 Elephantulus edwardii | reverse complement strand
GTTTGAGATGGCTAGGTTGGCACAGGATAGAACAGCATTTAGAGCTCTTGTACATAGGGTCGCTATGAGTCGCAAGCGACTAGATGGCACATAACAACAGCAGCAACATACTGGTTTACCTCCATAGTTCATATACATTATTTGTTACACCAGATTTCCCCCCCTCTCCCTTACCTACCCCACCCTCCACCAATCAAATGTGTGACACTATGATTACGCTCCCCTTCCCTTCTTAGATTCTTGTACTCATTCTACAATAATAATCTTATACAGTATTTAGGGGACTGAGTTAGTTCACTTAGCATAATGCTTTCCAATTCTTCCCATGTTAGGTAGTAATTTACAAAATCATTTCTCCTGCATGCTACATAGTATTTCATTGTGTGAATGCACCATAATTTCACAATCTGTTCCATTTTGGTTGAATATTTGAGCTGCTTCCTCCATGTTCTTGATATGGTAAATAATGCTGCTATGAACACTGCTGTGTATGTCTCTGTTTCTGTTTGTGCTTCAGTTTTCATTTCCTCAGAGTATATTCCAAGCAGTAGAATAGTTGGGTCATATGCCATTTCTATATTCAGCTATTTGAGGAAACACCAAACTGCCTGCCAAAGTGGCTGTACCATTTTTCAATCCCACCAACAATGTAGAAGAGTTCCTATCTCACCACACACAACCTCTCCCAGATCTATTACATGCTGCCCTGCTAAACTTTGCCATTGTTACTGTGGTAAGACAATATCTCAGTGTGGTTTTGATTTACATCTCTCTTATTGCCAGTGATTGGGTAAGCTTTTTTAAAAAATTTTATTAGTTTTAATGAACATTTACAGAGATTTTGGGTTTTCATTCATTCATTGTTGCACTGTTTTCTCTACCCTCCTCCCCAGTTCGTTCTTCTTCCCCACCCCCCCCCAAATGTCTGTTTTAATTGTCCAATTACCACAGCACTTGTCAAAGCTGGTAAGCTTTTTTTTTAATGAGAATAAATATGGATCTCTTCCAGTCAGTTGGCCAGCTAGTTGTCCTCCAGATTTCTTGACGCAACCTGGTCAGCATGTCCAAGGCAGCACCTGTTTGTTGAAATATGTCAATTGGTATTTTGTCAAAGTGGCTTAATTAGATTAAAGAAGTTACCACTGTCATTTCTGGATTACCAAAGAATGGAAATTACACAAGTTTTCAGTGACGTTGTGGTTTACTTGACAAATTTGTTCTTTACTATTGTGGTAAAATGTGTGTCTTCTGGGTGTTCCATGTGTGAATCTATGGGCCCAACCTGATACATTCACACTAACATACCTATTTCCACAAATTTACTAAGGAGATAGAAGAAGAATCAACATCTTTGAGATATAGTGCTGGAGGAGAGTATTGAACATACCATGGGCTGCCAAGAAAATAAACAAGTCTATTCTGGAGAGGGTGAAACCAGGTTGCTATTTGAAGGCAAGGATTATGAAGCTCCATCTCACATACTTTGGGTATATTTCCAGGAGGGACCAGTCTTTGGAAAATGATATGCTGGGAAGGGTAGAGAAACACCCTTGGGTAGGGTAGATTGACACAGTGACCATGGTAATGGAGGAAGGTCTGTCAGATACAGTGAGATTGGCTCAGGATAAGGCAAGGATCTGAGCTATTGTTCATGTGGTCACAACAAGTCAAAGTCAACTCAATGGCACAAAACAACAATAATAACAATGCCTCCATTTTCTTTTCAGACATTTTTTGAAGGTATGATCTCAGTTGATGTTCTAACTCAACCACTCTTACAATACGATAATGAGTTTGGGGTTTGGCAACATCAGCTCTGTTACATATGGCTTTCTTTCAAGGCATAATTGGAAACTTTGAAGCCTTGATATGAAATCTTGAACTGTGATTCAGAAGCCTTGGACTTATTTCTCTAGTTTACTACTTTGCCTAGGACTAAACAACCAGCTTCACTAGATTTCTTCTCCTCACAAAGCTAGAGAAGTATCAAGCATGTGATCAGTCACAGCCTCACATCTTACTAATATTTGATCTCTTTGGGGTATTATTAATACTGTCATCTCACATCATAGATTAGCAGAGCTTTCTTTACTACTGTAGGCAGAGTCATCAACACCTTTAAGACTTGTCAGACTTGAGACTTTAGAAAGTTCATTCTTACAATTTTATTTCTTTAGAATTACTCTCTTTTATTATATGCTTTTTATTTTATTCAAGGTTTAAAAATAAGATTTGAGTTTTCATGCAATAATTCATAGACATTTTCATTTGCTACTTTAATTGCCACTGATTAATGCAATTGAATTAACTAAATACAAGGTATAACCAACCCCTTATTTTGTATTGCCTCCCTCTTCACCCAAGACATTTATAAATTTTTTACTTCCGTCTCCCTTGATTCCATCTCTATTATCCCTCCATGATTGTAAACATTTCCTTATCTTTTTCTGTTTTATTGTTACTTTTTTGCATTAAAGTTTTGGGGGTTTTTCCCAGCGAATAAATGTTCCTCAGGAGAGAGGCTTCTTCTGATTAATGTAACTTCAGAGGCTGGTGAGTTAAAAGTCAACAAGAGAGAGAGCAGACTGCTGGTTTAGGAGGCTGACAAATGCAAGAGGTTAGGCAGGCTGCTGGTTGAAGTTCAAAGAACCATAGATAACAGGCCAGATACCAGGTTGAGAAAAAGCTAACTAGCTTTGCCAGGGACATCATGCTTGGAAGGGTGGAGGGATGGCACAACAGAGGAAGACCCAGAATTAGATGAATTGATTCAGAAACTGGAGAAATTATATTAGGTGTGTCAGAGACAATGAGATTGTGTCAGCACTGGGCAGGATTCAGGGCTATTCTTCATAGGGCCACTATGAGTTACAGGTGACTTGACAGTACATAACAAAAAATGTTTGTGTTTGTGTGTGGGGGTGTTGATTGTCTTCAAGTTGAGCACAGCACGTAGTGACCCTGTGAACAAAAGGCCTGAAGCCCCTCTACAACTATCGACGTTTATCCAAAGTTCACTGAGTTTCCAGAGGCATGTTATTTAGGAAGTGGATATATATTTCAATCTAGGCTACACCCTGAGAAGACTTTTCCTATATTCAATCAGGGATGTGACCAAATTAAGAGTAATTCCTCTTAATCTAGTCCTTTTGTATCAGGTCAAGGGATTATCATGCGAATAACTACATTAGTGTATAACAACCTCCTTACCTTCTTATTTAAGTGCCAAATCAGAGACTACAGATATAATGACACATAATATTCACAACCACATAGTGCAGTGGCTATTGTGATACGATTAACAAGTCACCATTTGTTATTTATATGCCAGACCCTAAAATCAGAATGTCAGCTAAGGCTCTATTTGTATTGGTACAACACCAACAGAGAAAGATGTTGAAGCTAGAGAGTTGGAGACTTATTCAAGGCAGTGTTACTGTCAAATCAGGGCTGGGGATTAATGGCCCATAGTCTTCATAATGGACTTGAGAAGGATAAACCACAGGCAGGGCCTACACTCCTGGACACCAGAAATCTCTCAAAAAATAATTGTTGGTGTGTTTATCACCACATCTGAAAATCTATCCAGTGCCTCCTATCCATGACACACAGCTTTTCTTTTTCTGTCACACATGCACATGCATCAGCATACACACACACACACACACACACACACACACACACACACACACACACACACACCTTTGACCTTGTAAAGAGATGAGAAAACACAGACCTGTCAGATTACAAATGTTTTTAAATGCCTGTGTATTAATGATCAGTGAGTATGTGTGTTAGCTAGCAGAAAGTGATCTTTCTTTTTGTAAATGAGAAAAAGTCTTAGGAAAAATGGGTTTTGTGTTGTCAAACATTAGCCTGAGCAGATACACTCTGAGTGCCCAACTCCACAGGCTTCCTGAAACCAATTGCATTTTTTCCTGAAGGAGTATGTTTAATATCAGCACCTTGAGGAGCTCACCCAAGAAGAGCCCCAAAGGCCAAATATTTACACAGCCAACCCTAGAGCCCTATGGAAATGATCTCATGAACACTGCTTTTAATTCATAATATATGATGATGAATAGGAGCCATAACCCTTTCTGAAACACATTTTTGGACAGCATAAATGTAGATTTGATTCCTGAGAAGGAGGTGACATGGGAAAGTAGGAAAAAGCTTTGCTGTCATGTGGAACTCATTTGAATTCTGACTCCAATCTCTCCTCTCTGACTTTAGATGAGTCATTGCTACTTTCTGAGCCTCTATTTCTCCTGTGATATGCAGATAAAATGATACCAACTTCTAGGGACTGGTAAGGGTTACATGAAATGGAGACTTAAATTCTTTTCTGTAGGCTTTGAGTTGGTCATGTAGCTGAGGTGGGTATTAAAAGCATCAATGAATAGAAATTCTTCATTATTAATTCTGCATTATTAATATCTGGGCAGCCAGTATGCCCTACAGGTAGAGGAAATAGTAAATTGCAAAGTCAGCAGAGGCATCAGTGATTATATAAATGTCAGCTTTGGCACCTCCTGCTTATTTGACTATCCTCCAGCCCACTACCCAGACACTTACCACTTCAATGCATACCAGCTTATATCTAAATTTGTCTCTGTCTGAGGATTTCTTGGCTCATGCACCTCACTCTTCTTATGGGAGGCAGGGTAAAAGCATCTCATAAATAATATCTCCCAGTATCTGTGAGTAGTTGATAATGACTGACATATTGATCATATCAGCTAGTGGGTAAATATTCCATCTCCCTTGCCCTGGGCTGGATATCTAAAGAGCATGGCTTGCACAGGTTTCAGTTTTCCAGCTGAATTAAGCTCCAGTTTCCCACAGTAGGGATTTTTTTTTACAACACACATCCTGTCTGTCTTTGCTTTCTCAGTCACCTTGATGCTTCATGGAATTATCTTTTTTTTATTTTTATTTTATACTGCTTTCAGATCTTTACTTTTATATGTTTTTCTTGAGATCTTGAGATTTGGCTTCTCGGCATTCCAGTGCAATCTTGAGACTCTCTTCCAACATTCATTTTGATTTTTTTCTTTCTTCTCTATTTTTGTAATAATTTTTTTGAGGTTTTCTCCTTTTTTAATCAATGACCACATTCTTCAGCTTTGGAAACCTGGACAAAGAGGCTGAGAAGAACCCTGATCCAGTGTCTGAGGATCTCCAAGCGTCTGGGTCAGATGTGGGCCCCAGCTGGGCTTGTCCATGGGTTGGGAACAGCAGTTTCCTGAGTAAGAGCCAGCCCTGCCCTCAGGGCAGCACCTCAGCTCGGAAAGAAATCAAGGCCCCCCAGGTTTTGGCCCATCTCTTTAGTCTCTGGGGCAGTCAATAAATAGGTTAAATTCTGAGCCAGGCCTGTGAGGAGGGGGTGTACAAAGAGGAGGATCAGCTGCCCAGGGAATCTCACTGATTTCTAGGTACCATCTTGCCTTTCCCCAACAAGGAAGTAAATAAATAGACCTCCAACTCAGAACAGGGATGTTGGAGCAAGGAAACCCTACCCTTGGAGTTAGTAATTAAGTCTTATGTTAAAAACAAACCAGGCCCAACCCCTGCCTGTGCCTACAAAATCCTACAGGATGGGGCAAAGGGCTAGCCTGCCTGGGAGTACATAGTACCCAGCCCTGCAGGGTCTTGGAGGAGGTCTCATGTTTGCTCTGCAGCTCCTGTGGCCCCCTCTTCCTTTGGGGGTGGCTCCAGGAATATGGGGGTGACTGATGGTGGTTTCTTCACTGAGTAGGGGGAGCCTGGGACTCCCACCACAAGGAAGTGGTTCTTCTTCCGAAATAACCTCCGCAGTCCCTGGTGGTTGCCCCGTGCATCTAGGTCCCAGATATGGAGGCACTTGGCAAGCTGGGTCCAGGTGGTGAAGTCATCATCTTTCTCCATTTGGATAAAGTCCACATAGGTGTGGCCTTCCGTATCTGGCAAGAAAGAGTCTTCACAAGGGTTTTTGCTGTGATCTAGGATCTCAGCCTCACTGAGTAGTCTGTGAATTTCCACTTCATAAGCTTCCTTCTTCAAGCTATCCACATTCCTAAGCTGGACACCTGGAACTGTGTTGAACTTGTGCTTCTTGAAATAGGCTTCATGGAAGTAGCCATTCATATTGAGGCCAACAATGCCAAAGTGGTAAGATCAGGAAACGTCAGGGATGATGCACTCTCGGCCCCGGCGCTGTTCAGGCATCCGCATCCACATGTCCCAGTCCCAGAGCTTTTCTGGTGTGGGCCACTTAGGTTCAAGTTCCTCTTTATACAAGGATTTCCTGAGTACCCAGCCCAATCCAGGCATGGTCTCCACTCGGTACAACAGTGCTGGGTCTTCAGCCGTGTGTTCATATCCCTGGTCATTCCAGGCTGAGATGCAATACAGGCTGTTATCCTCCTCCCGCAGGTGGATGGATTGGCTTAAGAAGCTGAAGAAATCTACAGCAATGTCCAAGTCCTCTTCCAGAACCACAGCAAATTTGGCTTCTGGAAACAGGTTGAAAGTGGCAGTGAGGCTGGCCTTGTAGTGCTGAGATACACAGGCATTATTGATGCTGATGGGAGTATGCTGGATGCCCCTCAGACCAAACAGTGCCACGACATCCATTGGTTCCTCATAGTAACTGTCGATGAAAACTGTTATCATCTGGGGAGATACTCCCTGGGCGGAGAGTAGAGAGCGCAGCATCCTGTATAGGTAATTGGGTTGGTTCCCTGCAATGATAGCCACAGGTACATTGAGGACTTTGTTGTCTGGGAGCGGATCAGGACTGAATTCGATGGGCGTGGGGTCTTTGCAGCTGCACACACTCCCATAACCCTCAACTTTGCTGCAGAAGCGACGCC
>NW_006400365.1:57974-64884 GCF_000299155.1 Elephantulus edwardii | reverse complement strand
TCAAACCTATTCTAAAGATGATCATGAAGTTCCAATGGAATTGACTCAAGATCATATCTTGATTCCTGTGGACTTCTTTTAATTTTCTTCGACCTCAATTTGAACTTGTATATGAGTAATTGATGATCTGACCCACAACCTGCCACTGCCCTAGTTTTGACTGCTGATACTGAGTTTTTTTCAATTATTTCTTCCACAAATTTAGTCAATTTGATTCCTAAGCAACCCATCAGGTGAAATCAATGTGTAAAGTTCTCTCTATTGTCTTTTAGAAAAAGTATTTGCAAGGAAAAAATAATTGTAAATACAAAATTTAATCATTCTATTTCCAGCCTCATTTCTATCACCAAGCTTATCTTTTCCAACTACTGTTCCTTCTCTGTTTCCTACTTTTGCATTCCAGTCACCAGTTATCCTTAATGCATCCTGACTACATGTTTGGTCAATTTCAGACTGCAAAATTTGGTAAAAATTCTCAATTTCTTCCTCTTTGGCATTAGATGTAGGAGCATACACTTGAAAAATAGTTGTGTTAACCAGTCTTCCTTGTATTCTTTTGGATATTATCCTATCACTCACAACATTGTACTTCAGGATAGAGCTTGAAATTTACTTTTTTACTATGAATGCAACACCATTCTTCTGTTTTTCATTTTCTGGATATGATATGATATGATATGATATGATATGATATGATATGATATGATATATGATTACCTGATTCAAAGTGGCCGTAGCTGGTCCATCACATCTCACTAATGCCTAGTATGTCTATGATGTGTTCTATTTCATTTTTAACAATATCCAGTTTTCCAACATTCAAGCTACAAACATTTCATGTACCAATTGTGAAACAATGTTTGTTATTGACTTTCCTCATTTCAACTGACTTCCAGTCTGAGCTCTATCACTATACTTACTATAACTATCCTCTTTTGTTAAGTGTTCATAGGGTCTTTGAACGCCTTTTATTTAGAAGTATATGGCACATCCTGCTTCCTAGTCTGTCTTAATCAGGGAGCTCTTCTACAACTTAACCACGATGAGAAGCCCTTCTGGATTTTGACACATCAGTGAAAAAATGTCAGTATCACAGCAACCTCAAGTAATTGCAACACAACAAACTGACAGACAAGTGCTGTATCACTTAGAACAATCTCCAAACATCATCAATAGTAGGTCTGAGGGCCTAACTGACTTTTAAATACAAATGTCCTGTTTGCCCACACAAGAGACTCCCACCCAAGGTGACTGTAAATGAGTTCAGATACAGTTAATCAACTTACCCTTCATTGTTAACAAAATTAGAGACATCCAGTTTACCCCCAGATTTTAAGTAAACATACTAGAAGGAAAATCAGTGATGAGATGTAAAGAAAATACTGGAATCATGTGGGATGACATCAAACAGAAAACCATAAGTATGATTGGAATTACAGAACAGAGGAGTAACAGGAAAATCACTTAGAAGATTGTGAAGGAACTACTACAAGAAAACTTCCCATGTAGTTTGAAGAATGGGGAAAATCCAAATTCAAGGAACACATTAAAAACCGATTAAACTAGATCCAAAAAGAAAAATATCACAACATATCAAAGTCAAATTTTCCAAATTAAAAGATATGGGTAGAATTCTAAAAGCACCACTAGAAAAACAGAGTCACCTGCAAAAGGGAACCAATTTTATTAAGTTCTGATTTTTCAGCAGAAACCATGTGAGCAAGAAGACAATGCGAAAAAAGAAAAAAGAAAGGTGAAAGTTAACAATTGCCAACCAAGAATCCTACCCATCAAAGCTCTCCATCACATATGAAGGAGAAATAAGATCCTTTCCAGAAAAGAATGAACTTAAGTAATTTGTCAAAAACAACAACAAAACCAGATTTCAGAATGAAAACCACCATAAAAGATAAGGCACACTTATTAAAAACAAAATAGATCAAGAAGACATAACCTTGGTCAACATTGATGCACCAAATGATAGACCTGCAAAATACATAAAACAACAGTTAACAGAATTGAAGAAAGAAATAAAAAAACACCACAATAATGGTAGGAGATTTCAACACACCGCTATCACCAAGGGATAGGTCAATCCAAAAAAAGCTCAGCAAAGATGCAGAAGACCTAAACTATACAATCTATCAACTCGACCTTGTAGTCAAGGTACTGCACCAATTAAAACTCAATTCACTTTCTTTTTAAGTGCACATGGTACATTCTCCGGAATCTGTCATATATTAGGACACAAAGCAAGCCTCAAAAAATTAAAAAAAAAAAACCATTCAACTAATACAAAATATCTTCTCAGACCACAATGTTAAAAATTAGAAATTAACAACAGGAGGACAAAGCTTACGAAATCATCCATATGGAAATTAAATAACTCTCTGCTAGAACATGATTGGGTTATAAAAGAAATAATGAAGTTTAAAAGTTCCTTGAAACAATTAAAAATTGAAATTCAACATACCAAAACCTCTGGGATACAGCTAAGGCAGTCCTCAGAGGTAGTTCAGAGCATTAGGCACACACATAATAAAGGAAGAAAGAAGAAAAATCAATGATCTAACTCAATACCTTCATCAAATAGAAAAAGAACAACAATCTAATAATAGAGCCTCTGTTTGTGGTGTTGTTGTTGCTGTTTTTGTGTGCTGTAGAGTCGCCTGTGACTCATAGCAACCCTATGTACAACAGCCCTAAACCCTGCTCTGTCCTGTGCCAATCTCACTGTCTCCAACAAACCTACCCTCATTACCCCAGTCATAGAATCAGTCACCTCGTAGAGGGTCTTCCTCTCCTGAGCTGTTCCTCCACCACCCTCCCAAGCATGATGTCCTTCTCTAAGGACTGGTCCTTTCTTGCAACATGTCCAAAGTATGTCAGACGAAGCCTTAGAATCCTTGCCTCCAAGGAGCAACCTCGTTTAACCCTCTCCAAGATGAACCTGTTCATTTTCTTAGCAGTCCATGCTATATTCAATACTTTTCTCCAACACCACAACTCAAAAGCATCAATTCTCCTTCTATCCTCCCTCGTCATTGTCTAGTTCTCTGAAGGATAGCCTCTAGAAGAAAAGAAATTATAAGGACAAGAGCTGAAATCAATGAGCTAGAAAAAGAAAAATAATTAAAATCCTCAATAAGACCAGTAGCTGGTTTTTAAAAAAAAGTCAATAAAATTGACCAACCAGTGGCAAATTTAACAAAAGAAAAAAATAGAAGACACAGATATCTTGATTAAAAAATGATAGCAGTGACATCAAATAGAATCAGATGAAATTAAATTTATAATATTGGAATACTATGACAATCTATACTCTGATAAATATAAAATCTTAGAGGAAATGGACAAATTCCTTGAAATTCACACCTTACCCAGATTGACAAGGACAGATATAGAAAACTTGAAAAGTCCCACCACAAAGAAAAAATTGAAAATGTCATAAAAAGACTTTCCTATAAGAAAAGTCCTGGACCAGATAACTTCACAGCTAAATTCTACTGAACATTCAGAGAGGATCTATCACCAATTTTACTTAAGCTATTTTTAAAAATTGCAAAAGGGGGAAGACTCCAGGAGTCATTCTATGAAGCAAGCATAACCCTAATACCAAAACCAGGCAATGATATTACCAAGAAAGAAAACTACAGACCAATATCTCTCATGAGTATTGATGTAAAAATGCTGAACAAAATCCTAGCCAATAGAGTCTAAAAGCACATTAAATAAATAATTCACCATGACCGAATGGGATTCATGACAAGTATGCAAGGATGGTTCAACATTAAAAAAAAATCAACAAAATTCACCGTATTAACTAAGTAAATAATAAGAACCACATGATCTTAGCAATTGACGCAGAAAAGGTATCTGACAAAATTCAACACCCTTTCCTGTTAAAGTCACTCAGCAAAATTGGAATAGAAGGGAATTTCCTCATCATAGCAACTGATACAGAAAACGCATTTGAAAAAAATCCAGCACCCCTTCCTGATAAAGACACTCAGAAAAATTGGAAGAGAAAGAAATTTCCTCACCATAGTGAAAAGTATATATTCAAAACCAAAATCCAACATCATTCTCAATGAACAAGACTGAAAGTATTTTCCTTGTGAATAGGGACCAGACAAGGATGCCCACTGTTGCCACTTCTATTCAATATTGTATCGGAAGTGCTTACTAGGGCAATATGACAAAAGAAGGAAATAAAAGGCATCCAGATTGGCAAAGAGATGGTTAAACTATTGCTATATGCAGATGAGATACAGTTAAACAGCTTCCCACCCACAGCTGATTGCCAACAAATTCAGACAATTAATCAGCTTACACGTGAAACTCACAATTTACCCCCAGCTTTCAACAATATAAAAAAAAAAAAAAAACACTTACCCTCCAGGATCCAACTGCACCAAGCTAAAGACTCAACCCCAGGCAGGACCACCCTGACTCTTAAAAGGGAAGAATTCAGCCTGCATTTCTCAAGCTGAAAGAACTGAAAACCAATTTAAGCCTCCTTGGAGAAGGACATCATGCTTGGCAGAGTGGAGGGCAGGCACAGGAGAGGAAGGCCCTCTAGGAGATGGATTGATTCGGTGACTGGGATAATCAGGATGAGTGTGTCGGAGACAGTGAGATTGGCACAGGACAGAACAGAGTTTAGGGCTGTTGTACGTAGGGTCACTATGAGTCGCAAGCGATTCGACAGCACATAACAACAACATAATATTGAAAGATTCTATGGGTAATATATTGAATGACCCAGAAAGCATCAAAAGAAGATGGAGGGAATACATAGAATCACTGTATCAAAAAGAACTAATTAAACATGAAAACACTGAGTACGTACCATAAGAACAGGAGCCACCAATTGTAATAAAGGAGGAAGTAAAAGCTGCATTGAAGGCATTGACCAAAAAAAAAAAAGGCCCTAGGAATCAATGGAATACCAATTGACTTGTTTCAATTAACAGATGTAACCTTGGATGCACTCACCAGTTTATGCCAGGAAATTTGGAGAGCAGGTGTCTGACCAACGAATTGGAAGAGGCCCATATTTGTTTCCATTCCCAGGAAAGATGATCCAACTGAAGGTGGAAATAATCTAACTATATAATTGCTAGCACATACAAGAAAATACTGAAAATCATTCAAATTTGGCTAGAAAAATATATAGATAGGGAACTGCCAGAGGTTCAAGCAGTATTCTGAAGAGGTCATGGCACCAGATATATCATTACTGAGGTCAGCTGGATCCTAGCTGAAAGTAAGGAATACCAGAAGAAAGTCTTTGTGCTTTATTGACTATGCAGAGGCATTTGAATGTGTGAACCATGACAAGCTGTGGCTGACATTAAGAAGAATGGGAATCCCAGAGCACTTAACTGTGCTCATGCAGAACCTATACCTGGACGAAGAGGCTGTTGTGAGAATGAAGCCGGGGAGCACTGCATGGTTTGGAATTGGGTAAAGAATGTGTCAAGGTTGTATTCCCCCTTCATACCTAGTCCATCTATATGCTGAGCAAATTATCACAGAAGATAGACTCTATGATGAGGATTGTGGCATCAGGATTGGAAGGAGACTCATCAATAACCAGTGTTACACAGATGACACAACATTGCTTGTTGAAAGTAAAAAGGATTTGAAGCACTTTTTGCAGAAGACCAAGGAATCCAGCGTTTGGTAGGGATTGCATCTCAAGGTCAAGAAAATGAAGATTCTTACCACTGGACCAACAGGCAGCATTATGATGGATGGAGAAAAGACTGAAACAGTCAACAGCTTCATCTCACTTGGACTCACAATTAACACCTTTGGTACAAGCAGTCAGGAAATAAGGAGATGCATTGCACTGGGGAAATCTGCAATTACTGACCTTTCCAAAGTATTGAAGAGAAATTATGTCAGTTTGAGGACTTAGGTGCATCTTACTCAGGCCATAGACTTACTGATTATTATCTATGCATCTGAGACCTAGACAATGAATAAGGATGATGGAAAAAGAATTGATGCATTTGAGCTGTGGTGTTGGAGAAAAGCACTAAATATCCCACGGACAGCCAAGAAAATGAACTGATACATCTTGGAGAGGGTGCAGCCAGAGTGCTCTTTGGAGGTAAGAATGATGAAGCTTTGCCTCACATATTTTTGGACATGTTTCTTGGAAAGGCTCATGATGTTGGGAAGGGTGGAGGGTCGGTTAAGGAAAGGAAGACCCTGAACCAGGTGGCTTAATACAGTAAATGCTGCAAAGGGCTCTTGGGTGTCAGGAAGTGTGAGGATGGTATAGTATAGAATACAGTTCAGATCTTTTGTTCATAGGGTCATATGAGTAGTACTCAACTTGACGGCACCTAACAACAACAGCAACAATATGCAGATGACATGATAGTGTACACTAAAAACCCCCAAAGACTCAACAACAATAACAAAAACAAAACCCACAAGCCTGTTAGAGCTAATAGGCCAATATAATAGAGTGGAAGGATCATTATCCAAAAACCAGTGGGATTCCTCTACAGTAACAAAGAGAGCTCAGAGAAGGAAATCAAGAAAGTAATACCATTTACAATAGCCAGCCACAAATTGAGATACTTGGGAGTGAACCTAACCAGAGATACAAAAGACCTATACAAAGAACACTACAGAACATTTCTTGCAAGAAAAAAAATAAAAAACCAAAGAAATGGGAAAATGTGCAAGTACATGGATAGGAAGAGTCTATATTGTGAAAATGGCAATCCGACTAAAAGAAACCTGTTGTTGTTGTTGTTGTTGTTATGTGACGTCGAGTCGCTTGCGACTCATAGTGACCCTATGTACAACAGCCTTAAACTCCACTCTGTCCTGTGCCAATCGCACTGTCTCTGACACTCCCATCCCAATTATCCCAGTCACTGAATCA
>NW_006400365.1:54937-56044 GCF_000299155.1 Elephantulus edwardii | reverse complement strand
CTGGCCTTCGCTCATTAGTGTTCAAAGCCTCAAACCTGTTCCTGAGATGGTTCTGAAATTCAGGTGGGATCGGCTCAAAGTCATATTTTGGTTGCCTTGGATTTGGTTTAATTTTCCTCAGCTTTAGTTTGAATTTGCATATGAGTAGTTGGTGCTCTGTTCCACAATCATTAATCCCAGATACCAGATTCATTTTTCAAAGATATCGAAAGGAAAATAGAACTCTCTATTGTCTAATAGCACCTACTACACAGCGGTTTTAACCAAAACAGCATACTACTGGTACAATGACAGGCACATAGACCAATGGAACAGAATTGAGAACTTTAGAAATAGACTCAGGGGATCCAAGATGGCGGTGGAGGCGGAGACAACATGGTGAGCTGCAGGAGCACCACCATAGCCTTCTACAGACCTCTGTTTATTGATAATTGAACAGTTAAACAGTTGATGACTGGTCTTTGGTGAGGATTGAGGCTCAACATCAGGAGATCAAGGATTCCCAGGGAGGAATGGGTGAGTCCCGCAGCTCTCAACCCCCTGCTGCCGAGCCTGCACCACCACCTCAGCTCCATGAGGCTCCCACTGATGGACCCCAGGGATGCGCTTGCCGGAGATGGAAAGTGGGCACCGCCCACCCCCCAACCCCCAAGGGCTGGTTCAGTGGAGCCACCACACCACTGTTCTGGAGAGAATTCTTGGAGCCAAGATGATGGCGGCGGGAGACACAGCCGCCTGAGGTTTGGGTTTCCTTGGGCAGGCCAGAGAAGAAAATCACCAATATACAATGGATTGATGAAAGTCACTGTGAGCTGTTTACTTGACAACACTTAAGAGTGGCAGCATGTCCAAGATGGCAGACATCCTAAATGCACCACATATTTTAATCTGTTGAATGCCCCTGCCAAGAACTGTTTAGACCTGGGGGGAATCTTTCACCACTCTCAGGTTGCCTTCCCCATTTATAAAGGGGGAGGGCAGTGACACCTACTTCAAATTACAGTATGACCACTTATTGGGGGGGGGTGTTAAGTGTTAAAGGGAGCGGTGCTAGGATTGTGGACACTGTCCCTGGCCACATGGTCTTCCGTCAGGCGAAGGGTCCGG
>NW_006400365.1:51236-54022 GCF_000299155.1 Elephantulus edwardii | reverse complement strand
GAGAGAGAGAGAGAGAGAATAAATAGATTCCGTTATCTATGGTCAAATAATACTCAACAAGGAAATCAAAGCTATCAAATGGGGAAATGACAAACTCTTCAACAAATGGTGCTGACAAAACTGGACTTTCACTTGCAGAAAACTAAAATAGGATTTACTTCTCATACCATCCATAAAAATCACCTCAAGGTGGATCAGACACTTGGAGTAAAGTAAACTTTAAAGTTCCTAAGAGACAAACTAGAATCAAGCTTAGAAAGTCTACTCTAAGGTATAAAGAGACTGCCAAATAAAGCCGGAAATGCACAATCTGAAGAGGATAAAATTGATGAATACGACCTTCTAAAGATAAATCTCTGTGCACATCAAAAACATTTCCCAACAGGGTGA
The DNA here is from genome assembly GCF_000299155.1 of Elephantulus edwardii. Lineage (NCBI taxonomy): Eukaryota > Metazoa > Chordata > Mammalia > Macroscelidea > Macroscelididae > Elephantulus > Elephantulus edwardii. Next base: position 53,632 of record NW_006400365.1, on the reverse strand, counting down.
AAAGAAAACCCACTAACTGGGAACAAATATTTGGTAATACCAGCTCAGACAAGAGTCTCATAATGAAAGTTTATAGAATACTCCTGGGCCTCCACAAAAAACAAAACAAAACAAAACACTGAAAACCCAATTATAAAATGGGCAAAAGAGGTGAAAAGAATTTTCAGAGGAATATATTCAAATAGCCAACAGACATTAAGAAATGCTCCAAATCACAGGCAGTAAGAGATGCAAATCAAAACCTCGATGAGATACCATCTCACTCCAGCTGTTGCTGTTGTTGTTGTTGTTGTTGTGTGCTGTCGAGTCGCTTGCGACTCATAACGACCCTGTGTACAACAGCCCTAAACCCTGCTCTATTCTGTACCAATCTCACTGTTACTGACCCACCCACCCCGATTACCCCAGTCACTGAATCAATCCACCTCACAGAGGGTCTTCTTCTCCTGCGTTGTCCCTCCACCCTCCCAAGCATGATGTCCCTCTCCAAGGACTGGTCTCTCCTTGCAACATGTCCAAAGTATGGCAAATGAAGCCTCAGAACCCTTGCCTCCAAGGACAAGCCCTTTTTAACCCTCTCCAGGATGAACGTGTTAGTTTTCTTAGCAGTCCATGATACATTCAATACTCTTCTCCAGCACCACAGCTCAAAGGCATCAATTCTCCTTCTATCCTCCCTAGTCATTGTCCAACATTCTGATGCATAACAAGTGATTGCAAAGACCATGGCCTGTATCAGACGCACCTTAGTCTCCAGAGAGACACCATTGCTCTTCAGTACTTTGAGAGAGGTCCTTAACAGCAGATATTCCATTGCAATATGTCTTTTCATTTCCTGACTGCTGGTACCAAGAGTGTTGACTGTGGAGCCACTCCAATAGCAGTAACAAAGTTTGACAGGACAGCAAGCAATAAATGTTGGAAAGAATATGCCAAGATAGGAACTCTTATACTTTGTTGGTGAGATTGTAAAATGATACAACCGCTCTGCAAATCAGTTTGGTGCTTCCTCAAAAAGCTAAACATAGAAATTCCATATGAACCAGGTGTGCCATTCTTGGAATATACCACAAAAAAATGAGAACTGAGGCTCAAATGGAGACTTGTACACCCATGTCCATAACAACATTATTCACTGTCACAAGAACATGGAAACAGCCCAGATGTCCAACCACAAATGAATGGATTGAGAAATTGTGGTATATTCATGCAATTGAATACTATGCAGTATGCACATTGTTGTTCTTGTTGTTGTTGTGTGCCGTGGAGTCGCTTGCAATTCATAGTGACCTATGTATAACAGCACTAAACTCTGCTCTGTCCTGTGCCAATCACACTGTCTTCAATATACCCATCCTGATTACCCAAGTCACTGAATCAATCCACCTCATAGAGGATCTTCCCTTCCTGCGCTGTCCCTCCACCCTCCCAAGCATGATGTCATTCTCCAAGGACCGGTCCCTCCTTACAACATGTACAAAGTATGTCAGACAAAGCCTCAGAATCCTTGCCTCCAAGGAACACCCAGGTTGACCCTCTGCAGGATGAATCTGTTTTCTTAGCAGTTCATGGTACAATCCCTACTCTTCTCCAGCACCACAACAAAGGCATCAATTGTCCTTCTATCGTCCCTAGTCATTGTCCAATTCTCTGATGCTTAACAAGTGATTGCAAAGACCATGACCTGTATCAGACATACCTTAGTCTACAGAGAGACACCATTGCTCTTCAGTACTTTGGAGACTTTCCCATTGCAATACATCTTTTAATTTCCTGCCTACTGGTGTCAAGAGTGTTGACTGTGGAGCAAAGAAAACTAAAGCTGAAAACAATCTCAAGCTCTTCACCATCCATGATGATGCTGCCAATTAGCCCAGCGGTGAGAATATTTGTCTTCTTGATATTGAGCCTCAATCCATATTGAAGGCTGCAGTCCTTGACCCTCTGCAGTAAGTGCATGAGGTCCTCCTCAGTTTCAGCAAGCAGGGTTGTGTCATCTGCATAAAGCATATTGTTGGTAGATCTTCCACCAATCTTGACCTCACATTCCTCCTCATAAAGCCCAACCTCCCGGATAATCTGTTCTGCATACAGGTTGAAAAGGTATGGCGACAGGACACATCCCTGGCATATACCCTTCCCAATTTTGAACCATGCAGTGTTTCCTTGCTCTATTCTGACGAATGCCTCTTGGTCCAAGTAAAGGTTTCTCATTAGCACGATCAAGTTTCTTCTCAGAGTCAGCCACAGTTTGCTATGATCCACACAGTCAAACGCCTTTGCATAATCAATGAAACACAGGTAGACATTCCTCTGGTATTCCCTGCTTTCAGCTAAGATCCATCTAACATTAGCTACAATATCCCTAGTACCACGACCCCTTATAAACCCAGCCT
>NW_006400365.1:43764-50916 GCF_000299155.1 Elephantulus edwardii | reverse complement strand
TTTCGATACAGTGACTCAGTATATTCCTTCCATCTTCTTTTAATACTTCCTGGATCATTTAATATTCTGCCTAAAGCATCCTTGATTATAGCACCTCAAGGTTTGAATTTGTATGCATGAGCAATAATTTTTTAAAATTACCAAATAACTTGTGAGGGACAGAAAGCATTATACTGAGTCAACTAATTCTGTTCCACAAGGACATATGCTGTATAAAACCATTATTGTAGAATGAGTATGAGGATCCAAGGGACAGCGTGGATAGAAGCAGAGGGATGATTATGGGTGAGGGGGTAGGGTGATAATCATAGGTTTGAACAATTCAGTGGAGGGGTAGAAGGAAATGGGAAGGCTCTTTTGTGAAAAACAATGTGTTCAAACTTTGTAAATAAATCCACATACAATTAAAAAAAACATTATTGTAGAATGAGCATGAGTATCCAATGGGGGTATGGGGAAGTGGTTGCAGAGGGCTGGGTATGTGTGGTGGGGTGGGTGGTGAATTCATCATGGGACTGCACAATTTAATGGAGGGGTTAGGGAAATGGGAGGGAAGAGGTGTGAAAAACCTATTTTTAATTTTTAAAATAAACTAGTATAATAATAATGGAAAAAAAAGAACACCAGAAGAATGTGCATTTGTGCTTTATTGGCTATGCAAAGACATTTGACTATGTGGATCATAACAAGTTATGGCTGACAATTGGAAGAATGGGTGTCCCAGAACACATAATTGTGCTCATACAAAACCAAGACCTATATCTGGTTGCTCTGTGAACAGAGCAGGGAAACACTGTTTTTGTTTAAAATTAACAAGGGGGTATAATAGAGTAGAATTTTCTTTCAATACCTATTCAATCTGTATGCTGAGCAAATTATCTGAGAAGCAGGATTCTGTTAAGGGGAATGTGGCATCAGAATTGAAGGGAGACTAGTCAATAGCCTGAATTATGTAGAAGACACAACCTTGCTTATTGAAAGTGAGGAGGACTTAGTAGTTGTTGAAGAAGATCAAGGAATGTAGCCTTCAAAATGGAATGCATCTCAATGTCAAGAAAAAAACAAAGATTACCACAGGACTGATAAGGCAACATCATGACGGATGGAGAAGAGTTTGAAACTGTCAACATTTTCATCTTGCTTGAATCCACAATTAACACCCCTAGTACCAGCAGTCAGTAAATAAGGAGATGCATTACATAGGGGAAATCTGCAGTTTAGGGAACTCTACAAATTATTGAAGAGTAATGATGTCAGTTTAAAGACTAAGGTGCCCCCAATTCAGGCCATAGTTTTCAGAACACTTGCTATGCAAGTGAGAGATAGACAATAAGAATGAAAGAAAAAGAATTGATGCCTTTGAGCTGTGGTTTTGGAAAAGAGCACTGAAAATCCCAGAGACAGCCAATAGAACAAGGAAATATATCTTGGAGATGGTGTAGTCAGAGGCTCTTTGGAAGCAAGAGTTTTTTTCTCATATACTTTGTGCATGTTCCTAACAGAGGCTATTTCTTGCAGAAGGACATAGTTCCAGGAAGGGTCCAGGGTTGTTGAAGGAAAGGAAAATCCTCGACCAGGTGGGTTGATGTGGTGACGGCCACGGTAGGCTCTTGTGTGTTAGGAAGTGTGGATGGCATAGGATAGAACAAGGTTCAGATCTTTGTTAGTAGGGTAACTATGAGCTGAACTTGACTTGACGGTCCCTAACAACAGCAACAACAGAGACACAAAGATTTTTCTTAAGAAAACTACAAATCACTACTGGAAGAAACAAGAAATCTAAATAAATGGGAAAATATTCTTTGTCCATGTATAAGAAGACATAATATAGTAAAAATTATATTCCTACCCAAACAATCAATTCAATCCCTATACAGATATTAAATTCATTTTTCAAAGAGTTAGAAAAGGAAATAGGCAAATTTGGAAAAGAAAGAAACCCTGAATAGGTGAAGCACTTCTGAAAAACAAAAATATACTGAGAGACACAACACTCCCTGATCTCAAAACTTATTACACAGCTGTAACAACCAAAGCAACATGGTACTGACACAATGACAGAAACATAGATCAATAGAACAGAATCAAGAACCCAAAAATTAATCTATCCATCTATGTTCTATAGTTATTGTTCTATAGTTTTCACACTCTGTTGTGTCACCCTTCTTTGGGATGGGAACAAATATAGATCTCTTCCAGTCAGTTGGCCAAGTACTTGTTCTCCAGATTTTTTGGCACAACATGTTGAGCACGTCCAGGGCAGCACCTGTTAGCTGAAATATGTCAATTGGTATACCATCTATTCCTGGGGCCTTATTTTTTTGCCACTTCCTTCAAAGCAGCCTGAACTTCTTCCTTCATCACCATAGGCTTTGCTCATATGTTGTTTCATGAAATTCTTCTGTGTCTTCCAATTCCTTTCAATACAGTGACTCAGTATATTCCTGTATCATTTAATATTCTACCTAAAGCATCCTTGATTATAGCAGCTCGAGTTTGAATTTGTTCTTCATTTCCTTGATCTTAAGAAATGCTGAGCGAGTTCAGCCCTTTTGATTTTCTGACTCCAACTCCTTGCACATTTCACTATATTATTTTACTTTGTCATCCCGCACTGCCTTTTGAAATTTTCTATTCAACTCTTTAGTATCTTGAATTCTTCCTTGTGCTTTGGCTTCTCTGCCCTCCAGTGCAATTTTCAGAGTCTCTTCTGACATCCATTTTGGTCTTTTCTTCCTCTTCTGTCTTTGCAATGACTGTTTGTACTCTTCCTGGATGATACCCTTGATATCCTCCCACAACTCATCTGGTCTTCGCTCATTAGTGTTCAAGGCCTCAAACCTGTTCCTGAGATGGTTCTGAAATTCAGGTGCAATCCAAAAACAACTGGAACAACACATCAGCAGAGAACTGCCAGAAGTCCAGGCTGGGTTTAGAAGGGGCCGTGGTAGTAGGGATATTGTAGCTGATGTTAGATGGATCTTAGCTGAAAGCAGGGAATACCAGAGAAATATATATCTGTTTCATTGACTATGCAAAGGCGTTTGAATGTGTGGATCATTCCAAACTGTGGCTGACTCTGAGAAGGATGGGAAGCCCAGAATACTTGATTGTGCTAATGAGTAACCAAGAGGCAGTCATCAGAACAGAGCAAGGAAACATTGTATGGTTCAAAATTGGGAAGGGCGTATGCCAGGGATGTGTCCTGTCTCCATACCTTTTCAACGTGTATGCAGAACATATTATCCAGGAAGCTGGGTCCTATGAGGAGGAATGTGGGGTCAAGATTGGTGGAAGTTCTATCAACAATCTGCTTTATGCAGATGACACAACCCTGCTTGCTGAAACTGAGGAGGACCTGAAGCATTTGCTGCAGAGGGTCAAGGACTGCTGCCTTTAGTATGGATTGGGGCTCAATGTCAAGAAGACAAATATTCTCATCACTGGGCTAATTGTCAGTATCAGGATGGATGGTGAAAAGATTGAGATTGTTCACAGCTTTTGTTTGCTTGGCTCCACAGACAACACTCTTGGCACCAGTAGCCAGGAAATTAAAAGACGGATTGTGATAGGAAAGTCTGCTGTTAGGGACCTCTACAAAGTACTGAAGAGCAACGGTGTCTCTCTGGAGACTAAGGTGCATCTGATACAGGCCATTGTCTTTGCTATCACTTGTTATGCATCAGAGAGTTGGGCAATAACTAAGGAGGATAGAAGGAGAATTCATGCCTTTGAGCTGTGGTGCTGGAGAAGAGTATTGAAGATACCATGAACTGCTAGGAAAACAAACAGATTCATCCTGGAAAGGGTCAAAACGGGCGGCTCCTTGGAGGCAAGGATTCTGAGGCTCCTCCGTCTAACATACTTTGTACATGTTGTAAGGAGGGACCTGTCCTTGGAGAGGGACATCATGCTTGGTAGTGTCGAGGGACAGCGCAAGAGGGGAAGGCCTTATATGATGTGGATTGATTCAGTGACTGGGGTAATCAGGATGGATGTATCAGAGACGGTGAGATTAGCACAGGGTAGAGCAGAGTTTAGTGCTGTTGTACATAGGGTCGCTATGAGTTCCAAGCAACTCAACAGCACATAGCAGCAACATCTATGTTCAGCTGATATTCACAGGAAACTAAAACCCATCAAATGGGGAAATAACAACCTCTACATCAAAACTGAAACAGAATCCACATCTAGCATCATACACAAAAATCAACCCAGGGTGGATCAGATACCTCAAACCATAAAGATCATAAGAGACAAAATGAGAGTAATCAGAAGTCAATTTATAGCAATAAGCAAACACATCAAAAGGCAGGAAAAATGACCATTGACTCTCTAACACAACATCTCCAACAATTAGAAAAAGAAATGCAAGAAAACCCAACACCATCTAAAAAATCTGAAATTACAAAAATTAGAGCAGAAATAAATGAAACAGAAAACTGAAAAACAGTTGAAACAATCAACATAACTAGGAATTGTTTCTTTGACAAGGTCAATGAAATAGACAAACCACTAGCAAAACTAACATAAGAAAAGAAGGAAAAGAAACAAATGATCTGAATAATAGATAAAACTGGCAATTTCACGACAGAACTAACTAAAACTAAAAGGCTAACCACTGAATATTATGAAAAACCATACTCAAACAAATATGAATAGCTAGAGAAAATTGATAAATACTTATAAACACACAACCTACCTAAACTGACACAAATCAAAACTGAATACCTAAACAGACCCATTACAAAAAAAGAAATTGAAAAGGCAATAAAAAAACTTCCAACGAAAAAAAGCCCTAGACCAGATGGTTGTAAAAGTGAATTTTATCAAATATTCGGAGAAGAACTGTCACCAATTCTATATAAACTATATTAGAAAATAGAAAAAGATGGAATTCTCCCAGACTCATTTTATGAAGCAAACATATCCTTGATACCAAAGCCTGGTAAAGACACAACAAAAACAGAAATCTATAGGCCAATATCTCTTATGAACATAGATGCAAAAATCCTGAATAAAATTCTGGCCAGTAGAATCAATGATACATAAAAAAATAATCACCATGACCAAGTAGGAGTCATAACAAGTATGCAAGGATGTTGCAATATAAGAAAAACAATCAATGTAATTCATCATATAAACAAAGCAAAGAACAAGATCCACATGATCCCATCAATTGATGCAGAAAAGACCTTTGAAAAATCCAACACCCTTTCCTGATTAAAACACTCAACAAAATAGAATTAAAGGGGAATTTCTTCAACATAATGAAAAGTATATATGCGAACCCGAGACCCAACATTGTTCTCAATGGACAGAGATTAAAGGTATTCTCTCTGAGAACAGGAACTAAGCAACGATGCCACCCACTATCACACTTCTTATTATATTGGACATCTTAGTGATATGAATAAGACAAAAGAAGAAAATATGAGGTATCTAAATTGGCAAAGAGGAGGTAAAATTATCTCTATCTGCAGATGATATGATAGTATACTTAGAAAAATCCAAGATACTCAGCAAGAAAACTACTTGACATAGTTGATCAATTCAGAAAATTGGCCGGATACAAGATCAACATACAAAAACCAATTGAATTTCTCTACAGTGACAAAGAGAATATAGAGCTGGAGCTAAGAAAAACAATACACTTCACAATAGCTAATCACAAGATTAAATACTTGGGAGTAAATCTAAGTAGAAGCACAAAGGATATATTCAAAGAAAATTACAAAACATTACTACAAGAAACAAAAAAGAGACCTGGAGAAATGGAAGAATATTCCTTGCTAATTGATAGTGAAAATGCCAGTACTACCAAAGGCAATTTACACATTCAATGCAATCCCAATAAAAATACCAATTTCATTATTTGACGAGATGGAAAAGGCAATCTCCGATTTAATTTGTAATGGAAAGAGGCCCTTTTAAAGCACTCCTTAAAAAGAGAAACAAGGTAGAAGGCATCTCACTCCCTGATTGCATATCCCAGTACACTGTCGTGGTGGTCAAGACAGCTTGGTACTGGTACAATGACAGACACAGAGATCAATGAAATAGAATTGAGAATCCAGAAAGCAGCCCATCTACCTACAGTCAACTGATTTTTTTTTTTTAGTCAACTGATTTTTGACAAGGAGATGAAACCAGTTATTTGGGAAAATGACTGCCCTTTTAACAAATGGTGTTGGCAAAATTGGAAAACTATGCATAGAAAACTAAAGCAAGATCAACCCCTCACTCCATACACAAAAACCAACTCAAAGTGGATCATGGACCTAGGACTAAAACCAAGGACTATAAACTTCATTAAATAAAAGCTTGGAAGAACTCTAGAAGTCCTAATATACAACATAAACTGTCGTAGACCACGGATAAAGAAATTTTATAATTATTAATAATGAAACAGACAGCCAGGAATGAGATAGAACAGAGAGCATAAAACAGGGGGCCAGCAGTAGAAAAAAAAAAACAAACAGGGGGCCAGCAGTTCTCGACTGAAGAACCCAAGTCATGTATCTCTGTGTTATTTATTGATAATCAGGGGAAGCAAATCATAAAAGGAATTTCTTGTAAATGAAGCCAAATTTTTCTCTATTGTCAACCTAATGCTCTAGATCAGGAAGTATTTCACAGGTAGTTACACTCTCTCTGTAGCTGTCTCCTGTCTGCAGGGAACAAACAGCTCATTTTCTGTGATCTGCCACAAGAGACATACTAACATAAATTTGTAATTCCTTCTATTCCTGAACAAGGGTGTTCATATAATGTTTGGCATAAGTTTGGCTTCCCATAATAAACAGTCTTCCAAGCATCCTGAAAAATCTCCAACCAGGAGAGGATAAAATAGATGACTAGGACCTTCTAAGAAATTCTATGCACATTGAAAACCTTCTCCAACAGGGTAGAAAGGGAAGCCACAGACTGTAAAAAAGTGTTTGGTAATTACATGTCAGATAAGGGGCTTATAAAATTTACAAAATACTTGAGCCAACCAAATAAAGGTAAATAATCCAGTAGAAAAATGGGCACAGGATATGAACAGGCACTTCACCGAAGACAACATTCAGATGGCTAACAAGCACATGAAGAAATGTTCAAAATCCCTAGCTCTAAGAGAGATTCAAATCAAAACAACTATGCGATGTC
>NW_006400365.1:40922-43399 GCF_000299155.1 Elephantulus edwardii | reverse complement strand
CAAAATGGGTGAACCTGGAGGACATAATGCTGAGAGAAGTATCTCAGCCACAAAGGGACAAATACTGCATGGTGCCGCTGTTGTAAAACAGGACTGGCATCGGGGTTGGGGGAGACTGAGAAAGATGGGTTCAATAATGTATACTGCATTGAAACAGATGACAGAGAAAACTGTTTAAAAGGGACATGTGATTAGGTATTTTTGTCATGACAGGAGTCCAGAGTGAAGATGGCATAATGGAGTGGACCTGTGGGGAGGGATTGTAAAACAGTGAAAGAATTTTTCTTTTACTTTTCCAAGAGTGTAGTGTACTAGGGGGGGATTGTTGGTAGGGGAGAAAAGTTCAACAATGAATTAATGGAAATCCAAAGTCTGTGTAAATTTTCATTAAAATTAATAATAAATTTAAAGAAAAACAGTGCATACACATAACAATTCACAAGTGCATCAGTCATGAGCACTTCTTAACCATAAATAAACAGCTCCTGAGACTGAGAGTAAGGTTTAGCGTCTAAGGGGCTGTCTAGTTCAATTATCATAATATATTCCCTATAGTGAGTGGCAATAAGGTCTTAATAGGTAAAATCAATAACCTGTGTTATAATTATTAGCCTCTCTTCATCTGCAGCAAAAAATGAAGTCTTGGTTCAAAGGCTGGTGGACCACATGACCACATCTCCATGAATCTGAGAAAAACTGGGTGTGGCATGGTTGCTATTCAGAAAGCACATCTACTGTTCTGACCTGGATTGCAACACAAGTTATGAAATGAATGAAAGGAAAAAATAGGGCATAATTCAAGTTTATAAAAAAGACCAGACTTATTCATTTAATAGAGACTGGTGGAAACCTAGAGATTGGTCCTCCGATTATTCTTAGAACTGAGAACTGAACTCATCCCTTAAGATCACCTTTCAGTCACATAAGAAAAATCTGTACAGTGAACTCTGGTGACCTAATGAGAAGGAGTTTTGTTGCAAACCCCAAAGCACACAGTTCAAATCCACCAGTTACTCCATGGGAGAAAGATGGGCAACCTCTTCCCATGCAATTGAGTACCTCTGAAAATTCCTGGAGGGTCAGTGAACCGTGTCACTCAGAAAGAACATGCATCTCAGAACAATAAACACTATGAGGCATAAAGGAAAGAATTTCCTCAATAGCAAAGTTAAGAAGATTGGAAAGGATGGAAAACTAGGCAAAAGGAAATGGGGATCCCAAGGTAAGAATGGGGAGAGTGCTGGCACATTGTACACATTTGCAAGCAATTTCTAAGAACAATCTGTTAAAAAGTTACTGGATGAGAAATTAATTTTCTTTGTCAATGTTCACTTAAATAAAAATAAAATATTATGAGAGATTAAAAAAACAACTCAAAGTGGGACATGGATCTAGGAATAAAACCAAGGATTATAAACTTCATTACATAAAAGCTTGGAAGAACTCTAGAAACCGTAATCCACAACATAAACAGTCTTCCAAGCATCTGGAAAAACCTACAACCAGGAGTAGATAAAATAGATGAATGAGACCTTCTAAGAATAAAATCCTTTTGCACATCCAAAAACTTTTCCAACAAGGTAAAATGGAAAGCCACAGACTGGGAAAATAATATCTGGCAATGACCTGTTTGATAAGGGACTTACATCTAGAATTTATAGAATACTTGAGCACTACAACAAGATAAAAGTAAATAACCAAGTTGTAAAATTGGCACAGGATATGAACAGAAACTTCACCAAAGATAACATTCAGATGGCGAACAAATACATGGAGAAGTGTTCAAAATACCTAGCTCTAAGAGAGATGAGAATCAAAACAACTATGAGATATCATCTTACCCCAGTAAGAACAGCAAAATTCAACAGAGCAGCAAACAACAAATGATGGTGAGATTGTGGAGAAATTGGAACCCTTATTCACTGTTGATAGAAGTGTAAAGTGGTGCAATCACTATGGAAGGCAGTATGGTGCTTTCTCAAAAAGTTGCAAATAGAGATACCATTTGACCCAGCAATTTCATTACTAGGAATATACCCTAAAAAAAACAGAACTGCTACCTCAACAGACATATGCAAATTCATGTTTATTGTGGCTTTGTTGGAAACAATCTAAGGGCCCACAAAAAAATGAATAGATAGAGAAGCTGTGGTATATTCACACAATAGAATATAATGTTGCATTGAAAAACAAGGAACTCATGAAATACTATACAAAATAGGTGACCCTAGAGGACATTATTCTGAGTGAAATATCTCAGTCACAAAAGGACAGATACTTCATAGTGCCACTTTTGTAAAACGGAAATGACATGGGGGTTGGGGGAACCTAAGAAAAGAGGGGCCAAATAATGGCCGAACTCGCTCAGCATTTCTTAAGCTCAAGGAACTAAAGAACAGATTCAAACCTAGAGTTGCTGTAATCAAGGATGCTTCGGGCAGAATATTAAATGATCCAGGAAGTATTAAAAGAAGATG
>NW_006400365.1:4182-11517 GCF_000299155.1 Elephantulus edwardii | reverse complement strand
TAAAAAAAGAAAAGAAAGGATAGGTCAACTGAAAAAAAAAAAACAAACACCAAAACACAGAACTTAACAAAGATACAAAAGACCTAAACTATACATTTAGCTAATTCAACCTTATGTGGATGTATTCCAAATACTGCACCCAATTAATACTCAATTTACTTTCTTCTCAAGTGCAAATGACACATTTTCAAGAAATGATCACGTATTAGGACACAAAACAAGTCTCAAAAAATTCAATAGCCTTGAAATTATTCAAAGTATCTTCTCAGACCACAGTAACATAAAACCAGAAATCAACCATAAAAGGATAAAGCTTATAAAACCACCAATGTGTAAGCTAAATAACACCCTGCTAGAGCACAATTGGATAATGGAAAAAATAAAGAATTAAATTAAAAAGTTTTTCGAAACAAATGATAATGAAAATACAAAATACCAAAACCAAGACATTCCTCAGGGTGCAGTTCATAGCCATAGACACACAGATAAAAAATGAAGAAAGAAGCAAAGTTAATGAAGTAACTATTTATCCAATAGAAAAAGAAAAATAATTAACCCCACAGCTTCTAGAAGAAAGGAAATTATAAGAAAAAGAGCTGAAATCAACAAGATAGAAAGCAGAAAAACAATTGAAACCATCAATAAGACCACCCCAGTACACTCCACTATTCAGCCTTCATTCTGGACTCTTATCATGACCATAATACCCAATCATATATCACTTTTAAAGTGTTCTCTCCCTCATCTGTTTCAATGCAGTATACATAATTTATCCAATTTTTCTCAGTCTCACCCCAACCCTGATGTCAGTCCCATTCTACAACAGTGGCACTATACAGTATTTGTCCTTTTGCGGCTGAGATATCTCACTTAGATGGTGTCCTCCAGTGTCACCCATTTTGAATATTGCATGAGTTCCTTCTTTTCCTTTTTTTTTAAAAAATTACTAATTTTAATGAACATTTACAGAGATTTTGGATTTCCATTAATTCATTCTTGCATTTTTCTCCCTGCCCATCCTCCACCCCAGTTTGCTCTTCTCTTTGAAAAGTAAAAGAAAAATTCCTTCTTTAGTATACAATCCCCCCGGCCTCCCTCCCCCACCCCAAGTACACTCCACTATGCAACCTTCATTCTGGACTCGTCGTAACCATAATACTCAATCATATATCGCTTTCAAACAGTTTTCTCCCTCATCTGTTTCAATGCAATATGCACAATTATCCAGTTTTTCTCAGTCTTACCCCAACCCTGATACCAGTCCCGTTCTACAACAGTGGCACTATACAGTATTAGTCTTTTTGTGACTGAGATATTTCACTCAGCATAATGTCCTCCAGGGTCACCCATTTTGAATAATATCGCATGAGTTCCTTGTTTTTCAATACAGTGTAGTATTCCATTGTGTGAATATACCACAGCTTCTCTATCCATTCGTTTGTTGATGGGCACTCTTTGTTATTGTGAACAAAGCTGCAATAAACATGGGTGGGTGTGCATATATCTGCCTGGATGTCAGTTATGGTCTTTAGGGTATATTCCCAGTAGAGGGATTGCTGGTTCAAATGGTATTTCTATTTGCAACTTTTTGAGAAAGCACCATACTGCCTTCCATAGTGGTTGCACCACTTTACACTTTGCAACTTTACAACTTCACCACTTTACAACAGTGAATAAGGGTTCCAGTTTCTCCGCAACCTTGCCAGCATTTGTTGTTTGCTGTTCTGTTAAATTTTGCTATTCTTACTGAGATGAGATGATATCTCATAGTTGATTTGATTTGCATCTCTTTTAGAGCTAGGGATTTTGAACATTTCTTCATGTGCTTGTTAACCATCTGAATGTCTTTTGATGAAGTGTCTGTTCATATCCTATTCCCATTTTTCAACTGGATTGTTCTGTGATTTTTAGTGAGGTATTGGTTGGGCAGGGGAAGTATAAGGTGGGGGTGGGGAATGGGGAGAGTGAGCTAGATGGGGTGGGAGGATAAGGTGGGTTGAGAGGTAGAGGGATTGGAGGATGGGAGGGTAGAAAGGTAGTGGGATTGGGGGGAGGAATGGGCAAAAATGAGGGGTGGTGGAGACTGCAGAACTTATGCTAAAGGAGATACCAACACGGAATCTGTTAACTTTTGTAATTGGGAAGGATAGTAGAGTTTTCTGATTTTCTTGTTTGGGTCTTTTGTGTCTCTGTTGAGATGTGTTCCTAAGTACTTCATCTTGTGAGTGACTGTTGTAATTGGTAACATTTTCCTTTTTCTCTTTTCAGTGTTCTCTTTGTTGTTATAGGGAAATCCGACTGATTTTTGTTATATTGATCTTTTATCATGTCACTGTGTTGAATTGGTAAATTAGGTCAAATTATTTTCTTGCTGAGTCTGTGGGGTTTTCTATTTATACAGTCATATTATCTGTAAATAGAGAAGATGGCATGCTTCATAGAACTAATCTGGCAATGCTCCTTATTTTCCTATATTCTGAAATAGTTTAAGTAAGTTTAGTGACAGTTGTTCTCTGAGCGTTTGGTACAATTTACCAGTAAATACATCTGTACTGTGGCTTATTTTGGCTATGGCTTATTTTACATCTGTGGCTTATTTTACATCTGTACTGGGGCTTATGTTGGTTTCTAATTACTTGTTCCATTTCTTCTTTTGTGATGAGTATGTGAAAGTATTCTACTTCTATGTTAGCTTAGGTAAGGCATGATTTTTTAAAAAATTGTCCATTTTGTCTACATTTTTTAATTTGTTAAAGTATAGTTCTTTTAGAATCATTTTTACTTCAGTTGGCTGCACCCTTTCCAAGACAAATTTGTTTGTTCTTTTGGCCCACCATGGGATGTTCAGTACTCTTCTCCAATACCAGAGCTCAAAGGCATAAATTCTTCTTCTGTCATCCTTATTCATTAACCAGCTCCCAGATGCATAGCAAGTGATTGAAAGGAGCATGGCCTGAAACAAATACACCTTAGTTCTCAAATTGACATCATTACTCCTCAATAATTTGGAGAAGTTCCTAACTGCAGACTTTCCTAGAGCAATATATCTGCTGAATTCCAGACTGCTGGAATCAATGGTGTTAATTATGGATCCAAGTCAGATGAAGTTGTTGACAGTTTCAAGCTTTCCTCCATCTATCATGATGTTGCCAATTGGTTCAATCTAAAAATTGCACTCAAGTGTCAAGAAGCCATAAAAAGGGAAAGCATGCCAAAGTAAAGGAGTTAAACAGAAGATTGCAAAGGGTAGCTCAAAAAGACAAAGCAAAATATTATAATGAAATGTGTCCAGAGAGCTGAAATTGGAGAATAAAAAGAGAAGAACTTGGCCTGCATTTCTCAAGCTGAAAGACCTGGAAAACAAATTTAATCATCAAGTAGCAATATTGAAATATGCTATGGGCAATATATTGAATGATACAGAAAGCATCAAAAGAAGATGGAGAGAATACAAATAATTACTGCACCGAAAAGAACTGTCTGACACTGAAAAATTTCAGGAACTATCTTACAAGCAGGAGCCAGTGGTGATGAAGAAGGGAGTATTGGCAAGCAACAAGGCCCCAGAAATTGATGGGATGCCAAATGACTTGTTCTAATTAAAAGAAGCAGCATTGGATGTGCTCACCATTCTATTCCAGGAAATTTGAAGGACAGCTATCTGGCCAACGGATTGGAAGAGGTCCATATTTGTTCTCAATCTCAAGAACAGTGACCCAACAGAATGTGCAAACTGTTGAACAATACCATAAGCAAACAAAATAAAGACTAGAAATGTATGTAGATAAAGAATGGCCAAAAGTTCAAGTAGGGTTTAGAAAAGGAGGTGGCACCAGGAATATCATAGCTGATGTCAGATGGAACCTGACTGAAAGTAAAGAATGTTGTTGCTGCTGCTGTTGTTGTTGTTAAGTGTCGTCGAGTTGTAGGCAACTTATAGCAAACCTATGAATAAAAGACCTGATCACGTGTATAACTTTCTTAGTTTCTCCAAGTTCATAGGGTTTCCAGAAGCAAGATATTTCAGAAGTGAATGCCACTCCTACTTCCAAACTTGTTTTAATTGAGAAGCTCCACAGCACAGGGTCCACCATGGGTGACCAATATCATTTTGGCACATCAGAGTCACATAGTTTAGTACCACAGCAACCACAAGTTACTGCTCTACACCAAAATGACAGACTAGTGCTATACCTCCTAGAAGAATGTTTCAACAATTAAAACCAGGCCCAAGTTCCCTACAACATTTAAAAATTCCTCAATGCCCACATGCTGGTGGATTGTTAGCCAGAGACCCCAGTTCATGTGGCAAGGCCCCCATCTGCTGACACTCATTTGAGATGAAAAGAAAACCATTAGAGCCCTGAGCATTCCATACATGTCCCTCCTCAAGATGCAAGAGGTGATCATAATGTCTAGCATAAAACCAACTCAAAAATGTAAAGAATACCAGAAGAATATCTAATTTTGTCTTATTGACTATGCAAATGCATTTGACTGTGTGACTCATGATAAGTTGTGGCTAATATTGAGAAAAAGGGAATCACAGAACCCTTAATTGTGCTTATGTGAAACCTATGCCTAAACCAGGAGGCTGCTGTGCAAAGAAAGCAATGAAACACTACATAATTTAAAATTAACAAGGGAGTGCATCAGGGTTGTCTTTTCCCTCCATACCTATTCAACCTTTATGCCGAGCAAATTAATTGAGAAGTTGGACTCTATGAAGAGAAGTATGGCATCAGGATCCAAGGGAGACTCATCAATAACCTGTGTAATGCAGAAGACCCAACCTTGCTTGCTGAAAGTGAGGAGAACATGAAGCACTTGTTGCAGAAGATCAAGGAAGCAGCCTTCAATATGAATTGCATAGAAATTGTCAAGAAAACAAAGATTCTTACTGCTGAACCTATAAGCAACTGAGTTATGTAAGAAATTAAAATGTTCCTCAAAATGAATGGGAATGAAAATATAGTTTACCTATAAAACCTCTGGAATATAGCAAAGGCCAAGGGTCAGTTCATAGCAATAAGCAAGCACACACACACACACACACACACACACACACACACCCCACACAACCAAAAAACAAGAAAGATGTATAATAAACGACTTAACCCAACACCTCCAGCAAATAGAAAAAGAATTAATTAACTCCATATCCTTCTGAATAAAGGAAATTACTAAAATAAGGGCAGAAATAAAAATATTAGAAAACAGATAAAAAATTGAAGCAATCAATAAGACCTGGTTCTTTAACATGAGGAAATGAACTGTTTAAAAGGAATATATGAGTAGGTATTATTTTTATAAACAGTCCAGAATAAGAGGTGCATAGCAAAGTGGATTGGGGGTCAGGGGTAGGGAGGAAACTCTGCAACAGTGAAAGAATCTTTTTAAAGAGAAAAGTGAACTGAGAGGGAGAGGTAGGGAGGAAAATGTGCCACAATAAATGAATGGATATCCAAGGTTTTGGTAAACTTTTGTTAAAATATCAATAAAAATAATTTTTAAAATAATAATTCATAAAATAGAGAGGTGATCTACCTGCAGATTGTGAGCTCTGCACCATGGTTTGTAGAAGCTTAAACCTGCCCAGCAAAGATAAGTTCAAGCCTCAGCCTGATCTCAACGCTTTTTGCTTTCTCCGTTTGTCTCACACCCATGTCCACTACTGAGAATGTGAATTCACCAGCTGCCTGGTTTAACAAATTCAAGAACAAGGAGAAAGACAGTGCAGTAATGAGGTAGTGCTGCATAAAATTTAATGCGGAGCTGAGGAAAGCTAAGAAGGATGACTAGATGCTGAAAAGGAGAAATGTAAGCACTTTTCCTGATTATGCTACTTCTCTGCTGCAGGAAAACCACAATAACAACAACCAGGGCAGTGTAAATTGGTCAGTTGATGACATTGTCAAAAATATAAATAGTAACAGTTTGGAGAACTAGCTTCAGCCTACTCAAGCTGCTAAGAAACTGCTTTCCAGCGAAAAACAACCTCCCACAGACAACATAATTCAGACTGTCTTGATTCCAAATTCTGTGTCTTTCTCTAACAGAACTGACTGTGGTCCCATTCAGTTTGAATCTGCTTAGGAACTCACTAACACTACTTTCATTTCTCTGTTGGCTTCTCCTCATGTTCACATCAGTGAACAATTTGTATGGGCTCTAGGAAACATTGCAGGCAATGGCTCATCTTTCTGAGTCTTAGTTATCAAATATGGTTCAATTGACCCAATGTTGGTACTATGTGCTGTTCCTAATATGTCATTTTTAGTATGTGGTTACTTGCATAATCTTACATGGACACTTTCAAATCTTTGCAGAAATAAGAATCCTGCACCTCCTTTGGTCTAACTGTTGCATCATGATGATCCAGTAGAGTCAGCAGACACCTATTGGGCTATTTCCTATCATTTTCCAAATTAACAAATTGAAATGGCTGTGAAAACAGGAGTTGGACTCCAACTCATGAAGCTCCTAGGAGCCAACTGTGACTCCTGCACTAAGAGCCATAAGGAACACTGGCACGGAAACAGATGATCAGACTCAGGTTGTAACAGATGCAGGAGCACTTGCTGTGTTTCCCAGCCTCCTAACCAATCCTAAAACCAATATGCATAAGGAAACTACGTGGACAATATCAAACATTACAGCAGGCCATCAGGACCAGATAAAACAAGCAGTGAACCATGAATTGGCGATCTCTCAAAGCCAGACTTTAAGACTCAAAAGAAGATGTATGGACTGTGACTAACTATACATGTGGCAGAAAGGTTGAACAGATTGTATATCTTGTCCATTGTGGCATAATAGAGCTATTGAGGAACCTTTTAACTATGAAGGATACAAAGATTATACTGGTTATTCTGGATGCCATTTCAAACATCTTTCAGGCTGCTGGCAAAATAGCTGAAACTTAAATGCTTAGTATAATGACTGAAGAATGTGGAGGCTTGGACAGAATTGAAGCTCTACAAAACCATGAAAATGAGAGTGTATATAAGGTTTCATTAGACTTGCCCGAGAAATATTTCTCTGTAAAAGAAAAAGAGGGCCAGAATGTTGTGCCAGAGGGCATGCTTTTCAAGTTCAGGATGGCACTGCTGGGACTTTTAACTTTAATGTTTGTACAACTAAGTCAATGTTTGTTTTGTACTATATTTTATATAAGCTTGTTTCTCTACTAAGAATTCTCTACAAAGGTGGTTTGTTTGTTGTAGAATGGGACTGACCTTGGGGTTGGGGAGAGACTGAGTAAGATGGGTTCAATAATGTATACTGCACTGAAACAGAGGAGGGAGAAAACTGTTTAAAAGAGATATGTGATTA
>NW_006400365.1:0-2490 GCF_000299155.1 Elephantulus edwardii | reverse complement strand
TCTGTAAATGTTCATTAAAACTGATAAAATTTAATAATAATTTTAAAAAAGAGGGTGGAAAATGCAAAAACAAAGGTGGTTTACTAATGTAACACTTTTTACAACAAAACTGTACTTGAAAGTTTCACACTGTGCATACTGTATGAAGCCTCTCCTGTCATTGGACTTCTTATTTCTATATGGTGTTCCTTATCTTGTGATGTCTTGTAAATAAAAATTAAGTTTCACTCTTTAAAAAAAGATTAATCAAAATAGGTAAACCATTGGCAAATTCAACAAAAGAGAAGAGACAAATCACTCAAATAAGAAATTAAATAGGCGATATCACAACAGAACTAACTGAAACTAAAACTATTGTAACTGAATATGATCAAAATCTATATTCCAACAAGTTTTTAACCTAGCTTAAAACCTAGGGAAAATGCAAAAAATCCTAGAAACCCACACACTACCCAAATTGACACAGAGAGAAGTAGAAAAAAGAAGAAGAAATTCAGCAGGTCATAAAACGACTCTTCCCTAACAAAAAGTCTTGTCCCACATGGCTTTATCAAAAAATTCCACAAAACATTCAGAAATGAGCTCTCACATATTCAACTTAAACTATTAAAAAGAAAAACTAGGAAAAGAAAGACTACTCCCAAAGTCATTCTATGATGCAAGTATAACCCTGATACCAAAACCAGGCAAAGATGTCACCAAAAAAAGAAAACTGTAGATCAATATCTCTCATGAATATTGGCAAAAAAAAACTCCTTAACAAAATTTGAGTCAATGGAACCCAAGCATATATAAAAAATTAATTTATCATGATCAAGTAGGATTCATAAAATATATGCAAGGATGGTTCAACATAAGAAGAACAGCATAGTTTGTCATAGTTACAAGTTTAAAGCAATACAAAAACAATTCAAGGAGATAGAAAGGTATCTTCCAGTTTCTCTTGAAAAGGAATGAGACCTTGAATAAACAAAGCTTTTCTGAAAAATAAAAATTAGGTAGAAAGCATCACATTCCTTGATTCAAAACTTATTACAAAGCTGTAATAATCAAACATCATGGTGTGGTACAACAACAGGCACATAGAGCAATGGAATAGGATCAAAAATCCAGAAAGCAACCCATCTACCTATGGTTAATTGATATTTGATAAAGAAACAAAACCCACTATATGAGGAAACAACAGCCTCTTTAACAAGCGGTACTAGCAATACTGGACATCTACCTGCAGAAAACAGAAACAGTATCCACATCTGTCTCCATGCACAAAACCTCACTCAAAGTGGATTAGAGACCTATGGGTAAAAAAACACAAAGATCAGGAAATGCCATCTTTATAAACTTGGACTTTGGTGGGAAATCTGCAAGGACCGTGGAGGGAGTGCCAGGCCAGGGCTTGTGACCCATCCTTCCCAACCCCCTCTGCCTACAATTTGCAGGTACAGACTATAGTTCCCAGAGGTCTCTTGGGAAACGCCATCTTGATAAACTTGGACTTTGGTGGGAAATCTGCAAGGACCATGGAGGGAGTGCCGGGCCAGGGCTTGTGCCACATCTATAAGATTTATCAACCTCCCCTAAAATACTCATGTACCATTGAGGATTAAGTTACGTGGGGAATCAAACTGGTTTCTGGCCTGAGTACATAGGGCCTACTAACTCAAACAACAGGGAGATCCTTAGCATATGCAAAGAGTGGGGAAGCTATTCCAGAAAGGGAACAACAGACTTCGTCCTTCATTATTTAGTTTTCCTCGAGCCCCTCCGCACGTGTATCAGTGTGTGCTTCCTCCCTCCCCACTCACGTGAGTGTTGGAGTGTGCACGCACCCTTTACGCATCTACTCTTGTTCCTGCCCAAGCTTCTTCTGGAGCAGTAACGTCAAATAAAAAACCAGCTACCACCTCAGACACGAAGAACTCTGCCACACCAACGGCCCTTAGAAAGCAGACTGCTTCACTTGTCCCACTAGCGCAAAGCAAGATATCAACCCCCAAAGAAGACACAGTAGCAATGGATTTCCCGAAGCCAGAAAGCCTGATGGAACTTTCTGATAGTGATTTTAAAAGAACAATGATTGAATATTTTCAATGGATAAAAAAGAAACTGGATGAAATATCAGGGGGAGCTTAAAAAAAATCCAAAACAATGCAGAGAAAACAAATAAAGCATTAGAGGCATTGGAAAAACAAGAAACTGTGATCCAGAATTTGAAATCTAAGGTTTCTGATGCTTTCAACATGATGGAGGGACATACAAATAGAAATGAAGAGATGGAAAACAGAATCAGTGAAATAGAGGATAGAATTGTCACCACAGATTTGACCAAGAAAAAAAGCAGAATCCAAAAAAAAGGAAACAGAAGAAAGCTTAAGAATAATGTGGACCTGAAGAGACCATAGCTGACATCCAAACAGATATATGCACACCCATGTTCATTGCAGCTTTGTTCACAATAGCAAGGAGTTGGAAACAACCTAAGTGCCCATC
>NW_006400364.1:120232-130040 GCF_000299155.1 Elephantulus edwardii | reverse complement strand
CTAGGAAAACAAACAGATTTTCCTGGAAACTGTTAAACCGGGTGGCTCCTTGGAGGCAAGGATTCTGAGGCTCTGTCTAACATACTTTGGATATGTTGTGAGGAGAGACCGGTCCTTGGAGAAGGACATCATGCTTGGCAGTGTGGAGGGACAGCGCAGGAGAGGAAGGCCCTCTTCGAGGTGGATTGATTCAGTGACTGGGATAATTGGTAAGGGAGTGTCAGAGACAGTGCGATTGGCACAGGACAGAGCGGGGTTTAGGGCTGTTGTACATAGGGTCGCTACGAGTCGTAAGAGACTAGACGGCTCATAACAACAACAAGATATACTGTTAAAAAGTCAGCGACTCGACGGCACATGACAACAACAACATTTTTTTTAATTTTATTTTACTAATTTTAATGAACATTTACAGAGATTTTGGATTTCTATTCATTAATTGTTTCACTTTTCCCCCTGCCCAGCCCTCCTCCCCTCCCCTCCAGTTTGCTTCTCTCTTTGAAAAGTAAAAGAAAAATGTTTTCCTTTGTATACAATCCCCCTGCACCCCTCCCATCTCCCTAGTACACTCGACTAAAAATCCTTAACTCTGGACTCTTGTAATAATCACAGTATCCTATCGCTTTTAAAGTATTCTCTTCCTCATCTGTTTCAATGCAGCATACATAATTTATCCAGTTTTCTCAGTCTTACCCCAACCCTGATGTCAGTCCCATTCTACAACAGTGGCACCATGCAGTATTCCTCCTTTTGTGACTGAGATATTTCACTCAGCGTAATGTCCACCAGGGTCACCCATTTTCAATAATATTGCATGAGTTCCTTGTTTTTTAATGCAGCATAGTATCCCATTGTGTGAATATACTACAGCTTCTCTATCCATTCGTTTGTTGATAGGCACCTGGGTTGTTTCCAAGTCCTTGCTATTGTGAACAAAGCCATGATAAACATGGGTGTGCCTATATCTGCTTGGATCTTGGTTAAGGTCTCTTTAGGGTATATTCCCAGTGCTGGAATTGCTGAGTTAAATGGTATCTCTATTTGCAACTTTTTAAAGAAAATGCCATACAGCCTTCCAAAGTGGTTGCACCATTTTAAACTCCCTCCAAGATTGAATAAGAGTTCCAGCTTCTCCACAACCTTTCCAGCATTTGTTGCTGGCTGTTCTGTTAAGTTTTGCTTTTCTGACTGGGGTGAGATGATATCTTATAGTTGTTTTGAGGATTCTTTTTCTTCCTGTTATTGTTGTTATTATGTGCCGGTAAGTCGCTTTCAACTCTTAGCTACAATATGTACAAGTCTGAAGCCTGCCCTGTCCTGAGCCTTTCTCACTGACTCCAACACATTGAATCCCATTACCAATTTTCAACCCATCTCATCCAGGATCTTCCTTTACTGCACTATTCCTATACACTTCAAAGCATGACGTCCTTCTCCAAGGAATGTTTCACTAATGGCCATATGCCCAAAGGATGTGAGACATACCTTCAAAATCCTTGCCTCCAAGTAGAAACTTGGTTTCACCCTCTCCAAGACAGACAGATCTATTTGTTCTCCTAGCAGTCCATAATATATTCAATACTCTTCTCCAGGACCACTGCTCAAAGACATCAGTTCTTCTGTCATTCTTATACATGTCCAGATCTCTGTTGCATAGCAAGACCATGATATGGGTAAGGTGTACTTTATTTAATCTCAAGACTGATATCATTGTTCCTTAGCACTCTGGAGAGGTCCCTGAAAGCCAACTTCCTCAATGCAATTAATCTTCTGATTTCTTGACTGCTAGTACCAAGAGTGTTGTGGAGTCAAGCAAGCTGAAATTGTTAACAACCTCACTCTATCATGGTGCTGCCAATTGGCCCAGTAATGAGAATCTTTGTCTTCTTCTTGTTTTATTTATTTTTTTTAAATCTTTGTCTTCTTGAACTTAAGCTTCAATTCAAATAGAAAATTATAGCTCTTGACCTTCTGCAGAAAATGCTTGAGATCCCTCTCGGTTTCAACAAGCAAGGTTGTATCATCTACATAACACAGGTTGTTGATGAGTCTTCCTCCAATCCTGATGCCACATTTCTCTTCATAAAGTCCAGCTTCTCAAATGATCTGTTAGGCATACAGGGACAGGACACATTCCTCTCCTAATTTTGAACCATGCAATATTTTCTTGCTCTTTCCTGATGACTGCCTCCAGCTTCAATTACAGTTTCTGCATGAGCACAATCAAGTGTTCAGGGATTCTGAAGTTTAGCCACAATTTGTTTTGATTCACATAGTCAAACACCTTTGCATAGTCAATTAAGCGCAGATAGCCATTCCTCTGATACTCTTAACTTTCAGTCAAGATCCATCTGACAATTACAATAATGTCTATAGTGCCAGGACCTCTTCTAGATCCAAATTAAATTTTTCATAGTTCTCTGATAAGGTACTGTTCCAGTTAATTTTTTTTTTATAATCTTTGGTAGGATTTTGCTTGTGTGTGATATTAGTGATATTGTTAGATAATTTCCACATTCTGTCAGATCACCATTTTTTGGGGGATAGGAATAAATGTGGACCTATTCCAGTCAGTTGACCAGGTAGTTAGTTGTCTTCCAGAACTCTTGGCACAACCTGGTGAGCACATCCAGGGTAGTGTTTGTTTGTTGAAATATGCCAGTTGGTATGCTGTCAATTCCTGGGGCAATGATTTTGCCAATTTATTCAAATTAGCTTGAACTTCCTCCTTCATCACCATTGACTGTTGATCATATGTTGTTTCATTAAATTATTCTGTGTCAGCCCATTCTTTTTGGTACAGTTACTCTGTATCCTCCCTTCTTTCTTTCTTTTTTCTTTGTGTGTGTGTGTGTTTCTGGATCATTTAATATTCTGCCCAATGCATCCGTAAGCATTGCAACTCGAGGTTTGAATTTGTTCTTCAGTTCCTTCAATTTAAGAAATGTAGAGCACATTTGGTCCTTTTGATTTTCCAACTCTAGATCTTTGCACATTTCATTATAAATGAAGGATTAGTAGTTTGAAAATGTGAACTTGATGACAGAAATGAGGTAAGAGGTAAATTGACAGAATTCTGTACATTCAATAATTTATTCACTACAAATACCTTTTATAAGAAATATAAATGCTGACTATACACATCTTTCTCACCTGATGTATGTAAAAGAATCAGATGGATTATATCTCTGGAGAGAATGATTGGAGAAGCTGAATATACACTGTGAAAACTACATCAGATGCTGATTGTGGACTAGAGCATCAACTACTCATATGTAAGTTCAAACTAAAACTAAATAAGGTTAAATCAAATCCACAGAAACAAAAATTTGACCTTGAGTCTGTCACATTTGAATTTCAAAACCAGGACTGAGGCCTTGAACACTAATAAATGAAGCCCAAATGGGCTGTGGGAGGATAACAAGACTATCATCCATGAAGAATGCAAAAGGTTATTACAAAGACAGAGAAGGAAGGAAAGACCAAGATGAATGTCAGAAGAGGCTCTGATTATTAGAGTTCTCAGAGGCCAAAGCAAAGGGTAGAAATCAAGAAATTAAGGAGCAAAACAGAAGATTTCAAGGGCAGCAGGGGAAACAAAGCTAAGTATTACAATGAAAAGTGTTTCTTGCTAGAATAATGCAAATACTAATATTCACAATGTAAAGAAATTATTACAGTCACTATTTTGGCATAGGGAAAACTATGTTAAGAGACATATTTTCAGTGATTTCTGGTGGCTTAGTGGTAAGGAATTGCACTGCCAACACAAAGGTGTGCAGTGTGAATCTACCAGCTGCTCTACAGGAGAAAGATAAACAATCTCCTTTAGTGTGATTTATTACTTCTGAGTCTGTTTCAACTCAATGTCCAAGGGATATTCAGTATTCTTCTCCAATACCAAAGCTCAAAGACATTGATTTTTGTTTGTCATCCTTATTCATTGTGCAGCTATCAAATGCATAGCAATTAAAGGAAAAGACCATAGCTTGGATCAGGTACTTCTTAATCTTCAAATTTACATCGTTATTCCTCGATACTTTGGAAAGGTCCCTTATAGGAGACTTGCCAGTTACAATGTGTCTCCTAATCTCTTGTTAGCATCTCTTAGTACAACAACTTGATGTTAACTCTAAACCTAACTCAATTTAATCTCCCCACCCTTTCTCTATCATTCTCTCCTGCCCTCTAAGATAGAAAGTTATGCTACAAAGCCAAAGATGGGTGATTTTAGTGTGTGGCCATCAGGCCTAGTTTTAATTGGTTTTGGTCAAACATTGTTCTAAGTGGTATCGCACTGGTCTGTCCATTTTCTGTAGAGGTAATTTGTGGTTGCTGTGATGCTAAACACTGTGACATTGATGTGTCAAATGTAATAATGGTTGTCCACGGTGGACAATGTTTGAGGGAGCTCCCAGATTAAAACAGGCTTGGAAGCAGGAGTGGCATCCATTTCTGAAATAGCTTGCCTCTGGAAACTCTGTGAACTGAGAGAAAGGATGAACGTTATACAAATGCTCAGGTCTTTCATTCATAGCGTCTCTATGAGCCATCTATGACTCGATGGCACTTAACAACAAAAAAATGTGTGTGTGTGTGTGTGTGTGTGTGTTTCCATTGCAAAGAAGGGTGACCCAACAGAGTGTGTAAACTATAGTCATATCATTGATTTCATATTCAAGCAAGATTTTACTGAAGATTTTCCAAAAATGACTGGAACAGCACATCAACAGAGAACTTCCAGAAGACCAGTCTGGTTTTAGAAGGGGTTGTGGTACTAGGGATATTGTAGCTAATGTTAGTTAGATGGATCTTAGAAGAAAGCAGGAAGTACCAGAGGAATGTCTATGTGTGTTTTATTGACTATGCAAAGGCATTTAACTGTGTGGATCATAACAAACTGTGGCTGACTCTGAGAAGAATGGGAATCCCAGAACACATGATCATGCTAATGAAAAACCTATACTTGGACCAAGAGGCAGTCATCAGAATGGAGCAAGGAAACACTCCATGGTTTAAAATTGGGAAGGGCGTACGCCAGGGATGTGTTCTGTCTCCATACCTTTTCAACCTGTATACAGAACAGATTATCCGGGAGACTGGGCTCTATGAGGAGAAATGCGGCATCGGGATTGGTGGAAGATCTATCAACAATCTGCATTATGCAGATGATACAACCCTGCTTGCTGAAACTGAGGAGGACCTGAAGCGCTTGCTGCAGAAGGTCAAGAACTGCAGCCTTCAATATGGATTGAGGCTCAATATCAAGAAGACAAAGATTCTCACCACTTGACCAATTGGCAGTATCAGGATGGATGGTGAAGAGATTGAGATTGTTTACAGATTTAGTCTGCTTGGCTCCACAGTCAACACTCTTGGCAACAGAAGCCAGGGAATAAAAAGACATATTGTGATGGGAAAGTCTGCTGTTAGGGACCTCTCCAAAGTACTGAAGAGCCATAGTGTCTTTCTGGAGACTAAGGTGCATCTGATACAGGCCATGGTCTTTGCAATAACTTGTTAGGTGTCAGAGAGCTGGACAATGACTAAGGAGGATAGAAGGAGAATTGACTAAGGAGGATAGAAGGAGAATTGATGTCTTTGAATTGTGGTGCTCGAGAAGAGTATTGATGGTACCATGGACTGCCAAGAAAACAAACATATTGATTATGGAGAGGGTTAAATCAGGCTGTTCCTTGGAGGCAATGATTCTGAGGCTTTGTCTGACATACTTTGGGCATGTTGTAAGGAGAGACCCGTCCTTGGAGAGGGTCGTCATGCTTGGGAGGGTGGAGGGCAGGTGCAGGAGGGGAGGGCCCTCTATGAGGTGGATTGATTCAGTGACAGGGGTATGTTGGCGACAGTGAGACTGGCACAGGACAGAGCAAAGTTTAGGACTGTTATACATAGGGTCACTATGAGTCGCAAGCAACTCGACAGCACATAACAATAACAGCAACATATATATTTGTTGTAGTTGTGTACCATTGAATCAGAACTGATCCATAGATGACTATTTAGGCAGGTTTTCAGAGGTAGTGCACTTTCTTGCTACTAGACCATCCATCCTTTCCTATCATAAATTACTCAGTGTTATTAATACTTATTCCATATTTAATAATCATGAGATTAACAGTTCTTGAAGAATGAAGACTTATTCTGATTTGGTATTAACAATCATATTCTCTTCTTAAACCTTAGTTGATCTGTTTATCTGCAATCTCTTAATCACTGAAGCTCACATTATTCTTCTTAACTTGGTCTATGATTCCACTTTAAATTCATGGTTTTGCTTAGATCTTTAGTTTTGGTTTTAATAGTCTTGTTTAATTAACTGGTTTTTTGAGGTTCAGATCTTTTCATAATTTTTTGTCTGCAATATGCCTATATTTCCCAGAAGCCTGCAGGTCAAGGCTGAGACCTTAAATACTTGGAGCAGTGATCAGCTTGGCCCCACACAAAGCATGTACACCCACATTTCCTGGTCAAGAGTGAGACTTAAAATATTTTGGGGCCCTGAGAGCTGCAGGCCTTTCAACCAAGAAAAACAACACTATATACAAGATCTACAGGTCACATCACCCTCCCCTGGGAAATTATTCCATTGTGACTACAGTGCACTGCAAATGGAAGAAAAGAGGCATTAAGCCACAAGAAGTCAATCCTGGAGCAGACATTGTTTTCCTGAGAAATGTCTGAGATATGTTTCTTTCCTTAACACTAGTACCTGGTATTTCAACCTAGAGACTGCTAAACTCAAGAGATACTGGCCACAGTATAAGAAACTGGCGGCATCTTGAGGTGTTCAGAATCTAAGAAACCAAGGAAACATGAGATATAAGCCATCATAGTAAAGGCTGGATAGGGGGAAATAAGTGTCGAATAGAGTGGCAGGGAGTCGAAGGAAATGCTGGTGGAGTAGGGAGAGGGGTGGTTTTAGACACATGTGTCAAGGGCAGGAATAACACTGAATCTATTGGTTATTTCTGTAATTGGGGAAATTTCTTTCATCTGCTCTTTTCTGTAAAATCCTTGTCTATCAGATACTGTTCTAAATCTGAGCATTCAAATTAAGACAGACTAGGAAGAAGGATTGACCATCAACTTCTGAAATAGCAGACCCTCAAAAACCTTATGTACAACAGAGCAAATTTAGACTAGCAGATAAGACAACTGAGGCTGAGTCCTCAAGTATGGGCATACAAAGGAAGAGGAACAGTTCTAGTAGACACTAGCATTTGGAACATGGAATGTGAGAACTATGAATGTTGTTGTTGTTGTTATGTGCCATCGGGTCACTTACCACTCATAGCGACCCTATGTACAAGAGCTCTAAATGCTGTTCTATCCTGTGCCAACCTAGCCATCTCAAATGCACTTATTCCCACCGCTCCAGTTACAGAATCGATTCATCTCACCAAAGGTCTTCCTCTCCTTCGCTGCCCCTCCACTCTGCTAAACATGATGTCCCTCTCCAAAGACCAGTCCCTCCTTGCAACATGCCCAAAATATGTCAGACTAAGCTTCAGAATCCTTGACTCCAGGTAACAGTCTAGCTTCACCCTCTCCAGGACAAACCTATTTGTTCTCCTAGCAGTCCATGGTATATTCAACACTCTTCTCCAGCACCACAGCTCAAAGGCATCAATCCTCTTTCTATCAACCTTATTCACTGTCCAACTCTCTGATGCATAGCACATAATTGCGAGGACTATAGCCCGGATCAGGTGCACCTTAGTCTCCAGCCTGACATTGTTGCTCTTCAGTACTCTTGAGAGGTCCCTCACAGCCGACTTTCCCAATGCAATTTGTCTCTTGATTTCCTGGCTGCTGTTACCAGGAGTGTTGACTGTGGAGCCAAGTAAATTAAAACTGTTAAGTATCTCAGTCTCTTCACCATCCATGCTCATGCTGCCAATAGGAAAATTTTGTATTGTTAAGAAAGAAATGAATGAAATGTATAAATATTGACATACTAGGTAATGGCGAAATGAGATTCACTGGCATGGAACATTTTGAGTCAGATGATCATATGATCTACTATGCTGGAGATGAAAAGGTAAGGGGACATGGGGTTGCTTTCATAGTTAAAAAGTCATTTTTAGATTCATCTTGAAATACAATGTTGTGAGTGACAGGATAATATCCATAAGCATACAAGAAAGTCCAATGATTACCACGATCATTCAAATATATGCACCATCAACCAGAGCCAAAAAGATGGATATTGAAAAATTCTACCAACTTTTGCAGTCAGAAATAGACCAAACATACAATCAAGATGCATTAATAATAATGGGTGACTGGAATACAAAAGTTGAGAACCAGGAAGAAGGATCAGTATTTCTAAAACATGGACTTGGTGAAAGAAGTGAAGCTGAAGATAGAATTTTGCACACTCAATGGTTTATTCATTGCAATACATATTTTAAGAAACATAAATGCAGGCTATACAACAGGGATTTCACCTGATTATATGCATAGGAATCAGATTGATTACATCTGTGGAAAGAATTGCTGTAGAAGCTCAAGATCAGCTGTGAAAATTAAGCCAGGTGCTAATTGTGGAACAGACCACCAATTTCTCATATAGCAAGTTCAAGCTAAAACGAAAGAAAATTAAATCTCTGGGAACCAAAATTTGACCTTAAGTTTATCTCACCTGAGTTT
Organism: Elephantulus edwardii; assembly: GCF_000299155.1. NCBI lineage: Eukaryota > Metazoa > Chordata > Mammalia > Macroscelidea > Macroscelididae > Elephantulus > Elephantulus edwardii. The sequence continues at coordinate 121,370 of NW_006400364.1, read as the reverse complement.
CAAAACCATCTCAGGAACAGATTTGAGGTCTTGAACACTAATGAGGGAAGACCAGATGAGTTGTGGGAGGATATAAAGAATATCATCCAGGAAGAACACAGGGAGTTATTACAAAGACAGAAGAGGAAGTCTAAGATGGATGTCAGAAGATATTCTGAAAATTACTTTAGAGTGCTGAGAAGCCAAAGAAAAGGGAAGAAATAAAGAAATTAAGGAGCTAAACAGAAGATTTCAAAGGACAACTTATCAATACAAATTAAAGTATGATAATGAAATGTGCAAAGAGCCGGAGTCAGAAAATTAAAGGGGCCATATTCGCTCTACATTTCCTAAGCTCAAGGAATTGAAGAACAAATTTAAGCATCGAATTGCAATACTTAAGAATTCTTTGGGAAGAATATTAAATGATCTGTGAAGCATTAAAAACGATGTAAAGAATATACAGAGTCATTGTACCAAAAGGAATTAATTGGCAGACACAGAAGAATTTCATGAAACAATGTATGAGCAAGAGCCTGTGGTGATGAAGGAAGGAGTTCAATCTTATCTGAAAGAATTGGCTAAAAACATGGCCTCAGGAATTAAGAGCATATCAGTTGGCATATTCCAACAAATAAATAATGCCCTGGATCTGCTCACCAAGTTGTACCCAGAAATCTGGAGGACAATCATCTGGCCAACTGACTGGTAGAGATCCATAGTGAGAAAACTATCAAACAGTATCATTAATGAATTAACACAGTGACTTGAGCAAGCTCAAGTGTGTCGAAGATAATGGTGATAATGGTGGCACAGGACAGAACAAGGTTCAGATCTGTTGCTTATAGGATCACTCTGAGTACTCCTTGAGTCAACAGCACCTAACAACCACCACCTTGCTAAATAGCGTCCTGAAGTTCTGAGAAAATTAATATTGCATAACAGTTGCCTAATTTATGTCAGAGAGCAGTTTAGGAAAGGATTGTTATTGTTATGTGCCGTTGAGTCGCCTGCGACTCATAGCGACCCTATGTACAACAGCCCTAAACTCCGCTCTGCCCTGTGCCAATCGCACTGTCTCTGACACTCCCATCCCAATTATCCCAGTCACTGAATCAATCCGCCTCATACAGGGCCTTCCTCTCCTGCGCGGTCCCTC
>NW_006400364.1:100336-118007 GCF_000299155.1 Elephantulus edwardii | reverse complement strand
TCTCCTCTTCCTTGGCTCTGGTTGTTGGTGCATATATTTGAATGATAGTGGTATTCACTGGACTTCCTTGTATGCGTATAGATATTATCCTGTTGATCTTACCATCAACATATAGTTAATTTTGATGAATTTTCTTAATCATTTGCTACTATAATAAAAGATATATCTCAGTGACATTTTGTCTCCTTAGGAAAGCTCCATGAGCTTAGCAGAGTGACTTCGAATGTGATAAACAATGGTTCTGTTTTACTTACATGCTTCTGTATTATTTCTTCCTTTTTTTTAAGGTCTGTAGAACTCTAGGAAGGTTATTAAGAAGCAAAGACAGCCATACTATTGGTATTGTAATATTGTTATACTTTGTATTTCATATTATCATTCACATTGATTTACTATAGTTTGTCCTTGAATGGCCATTTTTTTTTTTTATTTCCCTCAGTCTGTATTTCCATTGTCTACACTTGAATCTTTTTTTGGTCAGAAATATCGTCAGTCACCTGTGCACAGTTCTAACACCCTTTGTTGTCATTAACCTATGGCCAGGCTGTCTCTGAATCATTTTTCTGAGCAATTCATCTTTTCGTATGCTCTCAAGTTATAGAATATCTGTCAAGAGTCATTGGAATGTGAGTATTTTCCCTGCTATAGGTTTTAATGTTATTTTTTTTCTGACTTACTATGATTAGTAAGGCTTTTATTATTTTTTTTCTCTGTCAGTCATCACCATATCCAATTTGTTACCCCCATGGCACTAACAGCTGACAATGCTCAGTGACACAACACAAAACTTCTTGCCTTCTAGTTTCTGTTCATAGAAACATGTCTATCCTGTCCTTGCCCCCATCTCAGGGAAGGGTAAGGAAGCCCCTAAGCCACTCTTTCTAATAAACTACTTAAAGCACTAACTTTTTTAAGGCTTTGGACATTTGTGTTTCCATCTGATGCCCCCACCAACCAAATAAGTCCCTGAAAGGGGCTGCTTCCACCTCCTTTCTCTCATCTTTGAGTAAATATTGAGAGATGTGGCCTGAGTGGGTGTGAGAAATGGCACAGAGTTGGCCCAGCTGGACAGTGATGTCTCCAGGTTTGAGAGTGTGAGGATGGGTTGCTGTGGGCATACTAGTTGGGTTCAACCTGCCAGGTGGACCACCGATAATTTATCCAGGAAGTTGCTCAGGGTCAGGATGCCCTCCTTTAAGCCTTTGTCCTTGTGTGTCTTGGCCTCCACCTGGCTGGGACAGCTGATGTTGCCAAAGGGGTCTCACTGCAAGATTTGGCAGTGATTGAACATACATTACGGAAAGATCTGTCCACTCAATATCAGGTTAGCTGTGACGCCAAAGGACTTGTTGACAGGCAGGTAGGCCTCCACAATAAACATGGGAGTGCCAGCTGCCTGGGACTCCTCAAAGATTTGGCCCAACTTCCTGTTAAAGACAACTTAGATGCCACTGACCACTTGCTCAGGACACTAGATCTCCACTAGGGAGATGGGGTCTATGAGATGGGACTGGCTGTCAATACAATGGCATAGCGACAGCACTGGGCAGTGGTCATTAGGCCACCCCTGTGGTGAATGGCACCAGTTTTCAAGATCACATCTAGGACGTTGAAGCACACATCCTACCGATTCTTCCCACACAGCATCCCCTTTGGTGGCCAAGGAGAAAACAATCACTATGCTGTCCCTGATTTCATTGAGGTAGTACATACCCTTGCTTGATTTTGGTGAGAATGTTAGAGCTGGTGCTCTCAGGCGCCAGATCTTGAGGACTTCAGCCATGTTCCACTCATTCTTCTCAACCAGATAGCAGACCCTCTGCTTGAGCTTCTGGACTACCTCACCCGTTGATGCCCTAAGCTAGACAATCAGGAATGGCCAAGTCTTCACACACAGCTTATTATGCTTGTTGGGGAAATTGAAAAGGTGGCGTACATTGAACTCCTCATAGATTGTCTCTCAATAAGAAACTACCTGCTCAGATTTCTTGATGTGGATGCAGGCATGATCCTCCTCCTGGTCCTTCAGGCAGATCCCCAGGTGCAACTCACTGACCCTGGTAATGACGTACTTGCCTAACTACTACCAACCTGCCCAGGCTGGTGGAGAGTCTGAAGGACCTGACCAAGTTGGATCTCATGGCTTGGCCTCCATGACAAGAGGTTTTTTCTTGTCTTCTACTTTCTCGGCCTACTCAGTAGGCTTCATCTGGCCCTTTCCCTTGGCAGTGAAGTACTTAAGAGGAAGGGTCAACCATGAAGGCTGGATCCAAAGCCAGCAGTGTTCAGGACAGTGTTGAGCATATTCTTGTCAATGGAGCCTATCGCTTTTGCTATAGGTGGAGATGATGAATTTGATGTTCTCCACAGTGCACTGGAAATTATAGTGGAGCTCCTTGAGCTCCAGCTTCAGCCCTAGCATGACCTGGTCCAACTTATTCATCATCTACACCAGCTTGATGTGCTAATCAATTGCCTGCAATAGCATCATCTCTCTTTGCACCCATGCACCAGATATGTAGTACCCCACCCTACCTCCACTGGTGACATGGTTGGCAGTAGTCATCATGGAGGAGAAGTTCACTTGCCCAGGTGAGTTGGTGAAGCTGATGAGAAAGCCAGAGCCATTCTTGCTCTGCTTGATGAAGTTTAGGTTGTTTTTGGAGAGGTCATAGAAGAGGGAGATGATGATGAACTTTATGGTGATGTAGGCTTCTGTTCATCAGGATCACCCCGGACAACACAGAGACAAGGACACTGGCCTTGCAGATCAGGGAGTCCATCAGTGTGGAGTGGCCGTGGTCCAAATGGGTGATGACGTGACAGGTATTTTACAAATGTTGGTCTTCTTGTTCATAATGACCCAGATCTGATCTACTGCAAAATTCACCATGATGCAGATAATGGTATATTCTCCCAGGCAGAAACAATAGAGATGAGTGGTGACAAGGATGGCAGTGATAACAACAAAAGAGTAGGAAGGCTTTTTCAACACATCTATCCGTTTTCTAGCAGTAGCTTTTTTCCTTAAATTTGGAAGTGTCTCAAATCTTAATCCCTTTCTACCAGCCAAAATCTTGTTAAATAATCTCATCTTTTATTTTACAAATAGATGAGATTGCCACTTTATCATATATTTACCCATATTCTCTTTTCACTATTTACAAGTACTCTTTATTCAAACCTGTTTTTCTTCCTCTATTTTGCTCTTCACATGTATTTTTTCTCTTTCCATGGCTAGCAACAACCCATTTCCTCCTCCAAGACACTGTTCACACATTTTCTTAGAGTATAGCATCTTCAGTCTTTTTTTTTTTGTTGTTGTTGTTGTTGGTCCCTACCTGAAATGCGTAAGTAAACACAGATTTCATCTCCCATACTCTATTGTCCAAGCTTTGGATTTTAAATGAACTAAGCCACTCTTTACTTAGCTTTGCCATTTTGAATTATTTAAATGTCATTAATTTCACCAGCAGGAGCCTAATTACCAAATTTAACAACTTTTTCCTTAGTGCTTACAATATAATTATTTGGCTTTGTTTACTATTCTGCCATTAAACTTTTTTGCTATAACATCCTAACAATCTATATTTCTTAGTATTACATTCTTCATGAAATGTTCCACTCCCATCTCTACTCATGCTTTTTGCCTATTCCTTCTTGGGACCCCCATGTACCATTTTGAAAGCAATTTTAATAAATATTGCATGATTTTTACATTCCAGTGATTGAAAACAGGTACAAATTCAAAACATCACAATCTTACCTTCAAGAGTCATTTAAGTGTCAAGAGCAATCTTGCCTTCTCCAAAATTCCTCCTACAATTATATTTCTTTTCCCCTATTACCAAGCCCCAACCTGTATTCTGTGCTTGATCGCAACTAACTTCTTCAATTAATTGCAGCATGATCTTTAACATACTACAGTCACTGTGTCAATCCATCTCACTGAGGGACTTCCTCTCTTTCACTGACCTTCTTTCCATGCCTGATGTCCCTATGCAAGGAATAGCATAGTCCAAATTATGTGATATAATCTTGGTCATATTTGCTGCCCAAGGGACATCCTGAATGCATTTTCTTTTAGACATATCTGTTTGCTCATTTTGCCACTCATGAGATATTCAGTATTCTTTTTCCAATACGACAGTTCAAAGGCATCAGCTCTTCTGTCACACTTATTCATTGTCTTGTTTCCAGATGGAAAGCAAGTAATGTAAAAGACCATGGCCTGAATCAGTCATCAAACTAATATAATTTCTCCTTCGTAATTTGGAGAGCATCCTAGAGAGGGTTAAACCAGGCTGCTCCTTGGAGGCAAGGATTCTGGGGCTTCGCCTCACATACTTTGGACATGTTGTAAGGAGAAATAGGTCTTTGGAGAGGGACATCATGCTGGGCAGAGTGGAGGGACAGCGCAGGAGGGGAAGACCCTCTATAAGGTGGATTGATTCAGTGACTGGGGTAATCTGGATGGATGTGTCGGAGGCAGTGAGATTGGCACAGGATAGAGCAGGGTTTAGGGCTGTTGTACATAGGGTCGCTATGAGTCGCAAGCGACTCGACGGCACATAACAACAACAACAATTTGGAGAGGTCCCTGATAGGAGATTTGTCTAATGCAATATGTCTCCTAATGTCCTGACTGCTGGTACAAAGGGTGTTGTTTGTGAATCCAAGTAAGATAAAATTGTTGGCAATTTCAATCTTTTCTCCATCTGTCATGATGTTACTTATCAATTGAATGTTGAAATTTTTTGTGTTCTTGATATTGAGATGTAATCTATACTGAAGACTGTCATCCTTGATCTTCTGCCACAAGCATTTCAAATCTTCATCACTTTAAGCAAGAAAATTTGTGTCGTCTGCAAAACACAAGTTGTTCGTGAATGTTCCTTGGATCCTGATGCTGCATTCTTCTTCATAGAGTCCAGTTGTGTGAACCATTTGATTAGTATACAGATTGAATATTGCTAGAGAAAGGATAGAACCTTGATGTATATCTTTCCTGATTTTAAACCCATTCAGGATTCCCTTGCTCTCTTTGAACAAGAGTAGGTTTCTTAGATTCACACAATCCTACTACCAAATGGCTTGTGTGCTTACCACAAGTATATTGCCAAACTCTTTGCTGTATTGATATAATTATCCAATTTAGCTGAGGTAATATAATGTGTAATATAAGGTGTGTTTTCTGGTTCTGGTTAGGATCAGGGTGGAATGATTACTCACCATTGGATGTGAGTTGATTGCATTCAGCTTCCTATTGAAAAAAAAATATTTGGGCCTGAGGGTCTGCAGCCCGAGAACCTGGTTTTAACAATGTTTTGTCAAGCATTCTTCTAAGTGATATAGCAATGGTCTTTCCATTTGCTGTACAACGGTAACTCATGGTTGCTGTGATGCTGAACACTGTGACACTGATGTGCCAAACGTGAAAACGGTTACCCATGGTGGACAGTGTTAGGTGGAGCTCCCTAATTAAAACAAGCTTGGAAGCAGCAGTGGCATTCACTTCTGAAATAGCTTGTTTCTGGAAACCCTATGAACTTGGGAAAACTATGAAAGTTATACAAGAGTTCAGGTCTTTCATTCATAGGGTTGTTATGAGTTGCCTACCACACGATGGTGATTAATAGCAACAACATCAATATAATGTGTTAAAAATGTTCTTTCTATGATAATCAGGGTGATTTAGAAAGGCTTGATAGAGGTGAATTCTATGTATATCTTCAGATTAGGAGGAGCTAACTAAATATAAACTACTAAAGGAAAATTATTAAAATGTAGATATTTGTTCTTTAATGGAATTTTAAATTCTTATCCCTCTTACCACACTACGAATTGCATAAGGTGTAGAATTAGATTTGTAAATAAAAGAAAATTGGCAATTAAGCAAACTGACTAACATTAGTTAAGAAAAGGCTTTGTCTTATGACATTTAAGTTACTATATACCTTTGGCGTTTGAAATCACCTGTCCAGGTACTATTCTGCATAAAACAAGATAAGGCCCTATTTACTGTAAATTCTTGAGTCCAACTTATTTTTTTCTACTTCTTGTTTCTGCTTAGACTCCCCAAATCTCTAAAGTTAAAAAACAAACAAATTCTTTGCCCGGTCAAGTTGAATTTCATTCCAATAATAATCCATAGAAGGCAGCTTCTGCTACCCTCAGAGCTTTCTCCACTTCTCTCAGATATATCTCAAACTTAGGGACAGATAATTTATGACTATTACCAATCAGAGACTTTATGCTTGATTACCTAGCATTCTGTCAACTTCCACCTACCCTAGAGAAGTCCTCTTAAAGATCCAGCTCAAGTATTCACCTCTTCTTGTAATCATTCCTAGAAACTCCCTTAGTCTTGCCATGGTATTTTGTTTGGTAATTCACGTACTGCATGACTATTTTTAGGTAACATTTTTTTCTTCCTTAGTCAGAGTTTGGACTCCTTCAAGGGGAGAGATTATATAGATACCCCCCATATTTGTAAATTCTAGAAAATCGTGAGTACTCAGTGTCTGTATGAGAATGAAGTAGCAAACAGAATATTAAAAAAAATTGAAAAAGGAAAGAACAACTACAATAATCTCACAATGAGATTCCCTCAGAAAGTTGAAGGATCCCTTCATTCATCATTCATTTTACTCTCTTCCTTTACCACATTGTTGAATTTAATTTTTCTCACTGTATCTCAAATTTAGCCCCTAAAAATGTATAGGAAATTTTAATAGTAATATAAGTAATCACTTACAAGAAGTTCTAGGAATAATGAAATTATGAGGGGGTGGGTTTGACCAGATTAAATTTAAAATACTCTTTCCTCCTGATATGTTTGTGAATTATGTTTTTATTGGTATTGGTTCCCTCACATGTTTATGGTGCTTTTCACATAGTACCACATGGATTATCTATTTTACTCTGCAGCCAGGACTTTCTCATGGAGCCCCTGCTTCAATAATTAATTACTGATACATGAGTGGGAGAGGGAAGTTCCCACCTACTACCTTATTTACCACCTAACAAATCCATAGTCAAGGGTATGGAGTGGTCAGAACTAGTTTTCCTCGCAAAGGCCAGGCTATTTAACATAGTAAGTACTCCCTTAGTTTTCTGAGATTAACAGAATGATGGAATGTATTTTTCCTACTCTATAGCCATAATCCATATAAAACAGAAAAGAGGAAAAATATAGACAATTGCTATGCAACAGTAGGTCATAATCCATTTTTAAACATATTAAGAGTAACCAAAGTAAATCCCAGTAACAGGAACAGCTGAGCTCAAAAGCAGGCAGTGGTAATTTCAACTGGGAATGAATAATTCTCTAGTTCAGATGAGAATATAGCATGGAATTTAAAACTATTTTTAATTTAAGACTAATTTAAATGCTAATTTCTGTCATAGTTTTGCCACACACTCAAGTATTTCCTTATAGTTAAAGGATGAGCTTTAGTATTGGTAGCACATTTCACAGAACTACTAAAATACACTCATAGTATCAGCAGTCAAAAAATCAAAAGATGTGTTGCATTGGAAAAAATCTGCTGTCAGGAACCTCTCCAAAGTATTCAAGTAAGGTACAGCTGATCCAAGCCATAGTATTTTCAGTTTCTTTTTTGTGCATCTGAAAGTTGCACAATGGATAAGGATGAGCAAAAAAGAATCCAATAAACACATCAATCTTGGAGGAAGTAATGTCAAAATTCTCCTTAGAGAAAGGGATCATGAAACCTTGTCTCGCATACTTTAGGAGACCATTCCTTGGGCAGAGACGTCATTCTGGAAAAGGAGGAAGGTCAGCGAAAGAGAGAATAACTTTCAACAAAATGGATTTACACAATGACTGTAACAATGCTGTCGAGCTTATTAGAGAGATCATGAGGATGGTGCAGGAGAGGGAAGATTCAGATCTGTTTGTCATAGGGTCACAATAAGTCATAGTCGACAACACCTAACAATGCAAAGCAAGACAATTAAAATATCAGATATTGCATTTGTTCAAGTACTTAACCAACCAATATTCAGGGCTCTCAGGACAAGTTGAGGGTTCTGCTTGTTCTAATAATTTAATTTTTTTTATTTTCTAAACATATATTATTATAAGTGGTCAAAAATTCTAAAATCTTATTTGCTTGGTTTTCATATGGTTTGTCTGATTTCTTTTTCCCTTCAGTGGTTGTTGTTATTACTTTTGTTGCAATCATCTGTGACTACTCAAACTCACACCTGTTGCCTTTAGATCAGAACGAGCCCAAAGTTGACTCTTTAATGGTTTTCTGAGACTTTAAATTGTGTAGAAGGAGTTTGTCCACCTTTCTCCCAACAGAGTAGAGGAGCAAAGCCTTTGGGTTAGGAACACAATGCTATAAGGATTAGACAACTAGAAGTCCTTGTGTGGTCACTATTAATTTTTAGCTATTTTGTTAAAATAAATTTGGCTTGAGTTTTCAGTATAAAAATTCATCCATAAATTGAGCCACATGACTTTCAATTACATTTACAGAAATATAATAGCTAAATAAATTCATGTAGAAATCTGAAAACATACTCTTTCTGGTGGTAGAATAAAGTTATTTGTAAATAAGTTTCCTAGATTATCAAAGTCAGCATCACCAATTGTATGTGTTCTTGATTATGAGAGAGAGAGACAGAAAGAATGAGAGTGCAACTTAAAAACAGTGAGAGAGAAAGTATAGTAGACCACATATCTGTATAGTCAGAGGAAACAGTTACTACAACCAAAGGCAGGAACAAACAATAAAAAATGCTGAAAGTATGTGGGCTTTAACCACAGTTACATCTCTTAACTACACTAAATTGCATTTTATTTCAAGGTCTTGTCAAACCAAAGCTACATATATCAAATATTTAAAATGGAAACTGATGTTAGCATCAGCTATCAGATGGAGGTATATTACTGCCCTTCTTAAGTTAGCTGTAGCAATGTCTGAAGCCTGAAGCTAGTGATTCAAGATTGTGTCCGTAAAATAGAGTAGAATATTCTCGTAGGTGAAATTAGTTTATGAAAATCAGGTATATGATTTAATATACCAAAGTATAAGTCACATGGAAGACAAAAAATAATATATATTCATAACAAAATCTCCTCTTGGCTCATAACAGTGGATACAGAAAAACTCTGAAGTAGAGAGGAATTCAGGTTGAAGCTAAGAAATTTTTCCAGTTTAACAATTATCTTGTGACCTGAAGGAGTCTTGCCCTGTGTCACGTTATCACTCTCAAGTATTCCTAAACCCTAAACAATTCACTCAATTCCCTTCCAAACTTGTATGCATAAAGATAATCCAGGGCAACTGGGGAGTTCCTGATGCCCTATTATTAATATCTGGCATGCAATATTTCATTCAGAAAGTAATGACTTTTTTCTTTGGACTCTCAGCAAGAAACTAAAACAAATGTGACTACACTTTATAATAAGTGACAAATCTTTCCTGGCTCCTTTTTGGTATTCATTGTGATACCATTAATCAGTGCTGAACTCCTGATAATAAATCTTGATGTTCCCAAGAATGTGAAAATGCATTATTCTACCGTTGTCCAGTATCCTACATGCTGCACTTAAAAAACAAAACAAATGGAAGGTTCTAGGAAAAGTGTTTTGTTTAAATTCAGATATTCAACTTTTCACTTTTGAGACCATTACAAATGCCATGGGATCTAATTAGTAACTGTGAAGATTGCATTGTCATTTGTCTATTGTCCCTAGACAGAAAAGAAATTTTTTCTTTTTTATTTTGAACATGTAGGCTAGTAATATCTTTTTTTTCCACTAACATATATTATAAATATGCATATTTTTCCTGCTTTGGTATCCATTTCTGATGACTGACATAAAAAAAGAGGAACAATTTATGTCCATTTGATCCACTTCCTTATGGGAACAGTATACATCTGTTCTTAATAGACTGTAATCAGCACTATTTATTGGTATTTTTTCCCCAAAAGAAACTGACAAAGACAAAAATAAAAGTCAAATTTGAAATTTGAGAAAAATAACCTTCTCATCATGAATCTGCACTAGATTAAATGTGTACTGTGTTACTGATCACTTCATAAAAGAAGTATCACCAGATTAAAATAATACTATTACATTCTGCAATCAAAACAATAACTGTTGGCATTTGATGTCTGACTCATATTTTCCAAGTATGCTTTTTATCAAAGTAATATTCATATTTATTTATAAGTATTACTAGGCACTTCTTGTTGTTATTGTGTGCAATCAAGTCAGAACCAACACATAGCTGACCCTCCAGCAAGTTTTCCAAAGCAGTTAATCACACAGGACGAGATTGTCCATCTGTCTCTGCACAGCAGCTGGTAGATTCGAACCCTGTGCCTTCAGGATTGCAATGCAGCTTCTTACCATTAGGCCATAGGCACTTAGAGGTACTCATATCTACTTATAAGTACTTAAGATCTATATATTTATAAAATACATTTTAAAATGAGTATTCTCCTTTACCATACCTTAAGGTTTTGCTTCTTAAAGAAACTACATTCAATTCTGTTCACTGGGGGTTTTGGTTTGTTTGGTTTTCCTTCCCCCCCACACACACACCATAATCACTCTATATTTCTAAACGAATTGGTTTCTGTTTGTGTATCAGTTTTAACTTCATGTGTTAATTTCTCTACTTTACCCTCTAAAGCTAGTTCTCATTTCTTATTTTTCTTTCTAATACTGTTTCAATGTAGTTAATCATATAATTTTATTAAGTGAATATTTATACTTTTATATTACTTTATAGCAAAATTTTTAGCTGTGCTCCAACAGTAGATGAAAGTTCTGAAAACTTTATTCCATATAGATCATTAAAGTTGCCTTTATATTGAAGAGGCAGCTTTTTTCCATTTGTATTATGAGTGCTTGCCAATCTGAGGTGATCATTTTCTGAAATTATATCTGAGTTCTGTTATTCAAAAGGTTATCACTAGCTTATTTCCTTTAGAAATAGATCCTAGAATATTCTTTCTAGTCTTAGTCTGTAAAATCTACTAAAATCTGTCTACAATGAGTGACTAATGATATTTAAAATTTCAGTTCTATAGTTTTCATTAACCCAGGCTACCACCTTATGACAAACTTATATGAATAGGTTTTAAAAGTATATCATTACCATGGAGTAAAAAAAAAAATCATAGCTGACCTTTCCTACTGAATTTCCAAAGCTGTGTGTTACACAAGAGGAGTTTGTCTATCTTTCTCACACAGTGCTGCTGGTGGATTCAAACCCCAAGGCATGCATGACCTTTGAGTTAGCAGCACAATTCGCTATGGGTTAGGCCACCAGAACTCCAAACTGTGAATATTGTAGTTGTTGTTGAGTACCATTGAATAAGAATTCACCCACAGCTGTCTCTCCAGTGGGTTTTCAGAGGCAATAACTCACATGGAAGGAAATTTCCCATCCTTCTCCCATGGACAAACTGGTGGATTAAAACTGCATGTCTTTGTGATTGAAGAGCAGCTTCTTACCAGTATGTCAACAGAGCTCCCTCAGAACTGTAAACGTATTGTTAATTAATATATTGTGGGCTCAAGTCTTTTTCTTTTATCTGTTTTTTTTTGTTTATCCTAATTTACAATAATACATACATAATATTGACTGACTCAGGAAGCATTAAAAGAAGATGGGTGGAGTGTACAGAGTCATTGTACCAAGAAGAATTGGCTGACACAGAGGAATTTCAAGAAACAACAAATGATCATGAGCCAATGGTGATGAAGGAGGAAGTGCAGGCTGCTCTGAAGAACTTAGCAGAAAATAAAGCCCCAAGAATTAATGGAATACCAATTGACATATTTCAGCAAACAGATGCTGCCCTGCATATGCTCACCAAGTTGTGCCAAGAAATCTGGAGGAAAGCTACTTGGCCAACTGACTGGATGTGATCCATATTTATTCCCATTTGAAAAAGGTGACCCTACAGAGTGTGAAAATTATTGAACAATATTACTAACATCACACACAAGCAAAATCCTGCTGAAGAGGATTTAGAAGAGATCATGGCACTAGAAACATTATTGCCAATGTCAGATGGATCTTAGTAGAAAGAAGAGTACCAGAAGAATGTCCATCTGTATTTCATTGACTATGCAAAAGCATTTGACTGGCACGCACACACACACACACACACACACACACACACACACACACAGTGGCTAACTTTGAGGAAAGTGGGAATCTCAGAACACTTGATAGTGCTTATGAGAAACCTACACTTGGAACAAGAAGTAGCCTCAGAATTGAGCAAGGAAATAATGCATGGTTCAAAATCAGGAAAAGAGTGTGTCAGGGATGCATCTTGTCCCCATACCTTTTCAATTTGTATGCAGAATAGATCATTTGGGAAGCAGGGTTTTTGAGTAGGAGTGTGACATCAAAATTGGAGGAAGACTCAATGACCTACAATATGCAGCTGACACAACCTTGCTTGCTGAAACTGAAGATCAAAAACTGTTGTTGTTGTTATGTGCCGTCGAGTCGTTTGCGACTCATAGCGACCCTATGCACAACAGCCCTAAACCCTGCTCTATCTTGCGCCAACCGCACTGCCTCTGACACACCCATCCCGATTACCCCAGTCACCGAATCAATCCATCTCATAGAGGGTCTTCCCCTCCTGCGCTGTCCCTCCACCCTCCCAAGCATGCTGTCCCTCTCCAAGGACCCGTCCCTCCTGGCAACATGTCCAAGGTATGTCAGACGAAGCCCCAGAATCCTTGCCTCCAAGGAGTAGCTTGGTTTAATCCTCTCCAAGATGAATCTGTTTGTTTTCCTGGCAGTCCATGGTACATTCAGTACTCTTCTCCAGCACCAGAGCTCAAAAGCATCCACTCTCCTTCTGTCTTCCCTAGTCATTGTCCAGCTCTCTGATGCATAACAGGCAATTGCAAAGACCATGGCCTGTATCAGGCGCACCTTAGTCTCCAGAGAGACACCGTTGCTCCTGAGTACTTTAGAGAGGTCCCTAACAGCAGACTTTCCCATCGCGATACGCTTTTTGATTTCCTGACTGCTAGTGCCAAGAGTGTTGACTGTGGAGCCGAGCAAACTGAAGCTGTGAACAATCTCAATCTCTTCGCCATCCACCCTGACGCTGTCAATTGGTCCAGTGGTGAGAATCTTTGTCTTCTTGACATTGTAGTCTTCAATATATGTTGAAGCTCAAAATCAAGAAGACAAAGATTCTCACCAGTACCATGACAAATGGAGATGAGATTGAGGATAACAATCTCAGCTTGCTTGCCTACACAGTCAACACTCTTAGCACTAGCAGTCAGGAAATCAAAAGATGAATTGCATTGGGAAAACCTGCTGTCATGGACCTCTCCAGAATGCTGAAGAGCAACGATGTCAGTCCAGAGAAAAAGGTGCACTTAATACAGGCCATGGTTTTCTCAATTACTTGTTATGCTTCAGATAGCTGGCAATTGATCAAGGATAACAGAAGAATAGATACCTTAGGGTTGTGATGATGGGGAAGAGTCTTCAACATACCATGGACCGCCAAGGAAACAAATATGTCTGTTTTGGAGAGGGTAAAACCAAGTTTCTCCTTGGAGGCTAGGATTTTGATGCTCCACCTCACTTACTTTGGGCATGTGGCCAGAAAAGACTGGTCCTTGAAGAAGGACATTATGCTCAGAAGGGTGGAGGAACAGTGCAGGAGAGGAAGACCACAGATGAGATGGCTTAATAGAGTATCTGGGACAATGGGGATTGCTGTGTCAGTATTAATGAGATTGGCTCAGGGCAGGGCAGGCTCCTGAGCTGCTGTACATAGGCCCGCTATACATCACAGGTGCCCCAATGGTAAATAAGAACAAAAATATACTATTTTCATTGCTTTTTATTTAAGCCTCATGTTTAGAGTCAACAAGACTTCGGGGAGGGTTTTTGTATTTAAAAGTCAGTTGTTATTATATTTTTGGAGGGAACATTCTTCTAGATGATACAGCACACTTCTGTATGCTGCACTGAGGTAACTTGGAGTTTCTGTGATGATGAACTTTATGCCATTGGGATGTCAAATGCCATCAGAGTTACCCATGGTGGACAGTGTTTGGTGGAGCTCCCAGTTTTATACAGGTTTGGAAGCAGGAGTGGTATCCACTTCCTAAAGAACATGTCTCTGGAAACTCTGTGAACTTTGATAAATGGTGATATTTGTAGAAGGGTTTCAGGCCTTTTGTTTATGGGTTCACTATGAGTCATGCTAGACCCGATGGCAATCAACAACAACAACAATTTGAAAGGCATACTATATTAAAAAAAAGACTTGGGGGTGCAGTTATATTCCCAATAGTGGAATATCTGAGTCATGTGGAGTTTCTATGTCCAACTTTTTGAGGAAACCTAAAAATGTCTTCCAGAGTGATTGTACCAATTTGCAATCCCACCAACAGTGTATGAGAGTTTCCATGGCTTCACATCCTCTCCATTATTTTTTACTTACTGCCCTGCTAAACTTTACCACTGCTACAGGGGTGAGATGGTATCTCGTTGTGGGTTTTATTGCATTTCTCTCATTGCCAGTGATGTTGAGCATTTCTTGATGTGTATGTTGGCCATCCAAATGTTTTCCTCTGTGAAACCTTTTTCCATGTCTTTTGCCCATTTTGTAATTGGGTTATAGGTCTTTTTCATATGGAGGCCCAGGAATATTATGTAATCTTTTGTTATGTGACCCTTGTCTGAGATGGTATTGCAAAATGGTGTTGTTTTTTACCCTATTGGAAAACTTTTTGTTGAGCACAAAACTGAGACACAACAGATTTGTGCACCAATGTTCATAGTAGCATTATTCACACTGCAAGAACATGGTAACAGCCTAAATGCCCAACCACAGTGGAATGGATTGAGAAATTGTGGTGCATTCTCACAATGGAATATTATGTAGCACTCATATGGAGCAATGATTTCAAGAAATACTACCTAACTTGGGAGAGACTGGAGAGTATTATGCTAAGTGAACTAACTCAGTCTCATAAGGGCAAATGCTGTGTAACATCATTAATGTAAAAATATAAGCGTAAGTAGTAAAACATGTATAGGAATCCAGAGGAGGAAGGGATGGGAACAGAGGAGTGAGGATGGGTAGGGGGGGATTCACAAGGTTGCACAATTTGGTGAGTGAAGGGATGGGCTAAAGAAATAAGAAAGATCCTGTGGAGACCTGAAAAGACAGGGTAATGGTGGGCATAGTCCAGTGATGATTAATTTTATAAAGCATAATACCTGGGAATGATAGTATGAAACAAAATGAAGAATAGTGTGAAATGCAATATACACAAATATATTGTATACAATGCATACAAATATATTGTATACAAAATATACAAACTTTGTAAGAAAGCCATGTAAAATTTTTTTCAGAATCAAAAGTTTACAATAAAAGACATGGTGGTACAATGTGTAGGACTTGCTCACCAAAAGGTTGGTCATTTTAATTCACCAGTTGCTTCATGGTAGAAAGATAAACAACATCCTTTAATTAATATTTAGAGCTCAGAAATTGAAAACAAGATTACTATGAGTTGGAATTGACTAAACCACAATTGTTGTTATGTCCCGTCGAGTCATTTGCAACTCATAGTGACCCTATGTACAACAGCTCAGAATCGTGCTCTAACTTGAGCCAAATCGTCTCTGCCACAAATACTCCCACTACCACAGTCACTGAGTTAATTTATGTCATCCAGGGTCTTCCACTTTTTTTAAATTAATTTCAATGAACATCTACAGAAATTTTGGACTTCCATTCATTCCTCTTCTGTATTGTCCCTTCACCCTTCCAAGCATGATGTCCCCCCCCCCCAAGGACTCCTTGCAGCATGCCCAAAATATGTTAGATGGAGCTTCAGAATCCCTCCCTCCAAGGAAAAGTCTGGGTTCATCCTCTCCAGGATTAACCTGATTTGTTCTCCTACAAGTCCATGGTATATTCAATACTCTTCTCCAACATCACAGACCAAAGGCATCAATTTTCCTTCTATCATCCTTAGTCATTGTCCAGTTTTCTGAGGCATAGTAAGTAATTTCAAAGACCATGGCCTGGATCAGGATCACCTTAGACTCCATACTGACTAGGTATATCTTTTGTCTTATTTTGCTTTTAAATAATATTATATTAACTGATCCTACCGTTGACATTGTGAGATAGATACAGTAAACCCTTATAACTTTAATACATGATGGGAGAAATAGAGATCAAAGAGTTTAAAGCAAACACAATTTAGATATTTTGTCCAAAATTTCAATACTTCTGTATTTTTGTAAAGAAGTAGATAAAGTTAGTGATTACAAATTTAACATTGAATGGTTTTATGTATATGGATTGGTAAATGTGAGATATTTTACATTTCCCTCTTATTTGCTCATCTCCATCTTTTATTGAAGCAAATAACAAGTTTTCTCTGCCTCAGGGAATGTAAAAATCAAGATCTACCTACCAGATGCTTCTCTTGCTGGCTTTGCTTTTTAATAACTGGAATCCATTAATCAGATCATGCTAGGCTTTCTGTAAGAGGAGAAATAGAGAGGAAAAATGCTGCCTTTAAGGGGAAAGCCATCTAAAATAATAATTAATAGTAAAAATAAAATTTTACTTTGAGACATGACAACATCTTTCTTCTTCCTTATTTTTTAAACAACTGAGAAGCTTTCAAGGGAAGCATAAAACAAATGTATATGCTTAGAACTGTATTAATAACAAAACTTTAAGGGTAATATATACCCATCTTAGCTATCTATGTTTTCTCTCATATCAGATTTATAACCTAATACAAAGTCTTCTTTTGCCTTTTTAAATATGAGTGCTATGTGGATGCAAAGCAAATAATGGCTTCCAAGGGAAAGCAGTTTAAAAAATCAGGTAGCCCAGAAAAAAATGCTTAGATTTTCTTTTACTAACCCCATCAGTTGATAAAGAAATAATAATAGCCACACATTACTGTTAATATTCTTTTCCAAAGCAGTCTATACTTTACAAGGAGTAAAATATAAAATTATTCCTTAATTCCAAACCAAAAGTACAAAGTCAAAATCATCAAGTAAATTTCAACTCACAGCAAACCTGTAGAAGATAATAGAACTGTCTATGGCATTTACATAGCTCTGAATCTTTATGGGAAAACAGCTCTATTTTCTCCTCCAAGTGGCTGCAGAAGATAAATATTTCTCCATTGATTATTTGTTAAGCAGAATTCAAGTCAGGAATAAGGCAATGATTCCCAGTCTATAGCTACTATTCAACATTGACTATGCAAAGGCTTTTGACTGTGTTGATCACAACAAACTGTGGTTGACTCCCAGAACACTTGATTGTGCTTATGCAAAACCTATACTTGAACAACGTGGTAATGGGTGCCCATGGTGGACAGTGTTGGCTTGAGCTTCCCGACTAAAACAAGTCTAGAAGCACGAGTGGCATCCACTTTCGAAAAGGTTTGCCCCGGAAACTCTATGTACGAACATCACTCAGACCTTTGTTTCATAGGGTCTCTATGAGTCGTCTATGACTTGACTGCACCTAACAACAACAACAACATACTTGAATCAAGAGGAAGACATCAGAACAGAGCAAGAAAACACTGTTATTGTTATATTGTTATTGGTATGTGCCGTTGAGTCACCTG
>NW_006400364.1:98560-99785 GCF_000299155.1 Elephantulus edwardii | reverse complement strand
CCCCCCGTTTGCTCCTCTCCTTGAAAAGCAAAAGAAAAACTCCCTCATTGGTACACAATCCCCCCCGCACCTTCCCAAACCCCACCACCTACCCCCAAATATAATCCACTCTGCAACCCTCATTGCATACTCCTACGATAACAATACATTTTTTAATTTCCAGGTTGCTGGTGCCAAGAATGTTGACTGTGGAGCCAAGCAAACAAAAGCTGTGAACAATTTCAATCTCTTCACCATCCATCCTGATGCCACCAATTGGCCCAGTGGTTAAAATCTTTGTTTTTGAGAAGGGTGTCCACCAAGGATGTATTCTGTCTTCATGTTTTCTCAATCTATATGCAGAACAGATCATCCAGGATGCTGGGCTGTATGAGGTGGAATGTGGCATCAGGATTGGAAGAAACTCAACAACAATGTGTGTTATGCAGATGACACGACCCTGTTTGCTGAAACTGAGGAGGACCTGAAGCATTTGGTGCAGAATGTCAAGGACTTCAGCTAAATTGAATTGAAGCTCAACATCAAGACAACAGAGATTCTCACCATTGGCCAACTGGCAGCATCATAGGATGGTGAAGAGATTGAGGTTGTTAACAGTTTTAGTTTGCTTGCTTCCATAATCAACACTCTTGGTACCAGAAGCCAGGAAATCAAGAGACACATTGCATTGGAAAGTCAGCTGTCAGGGACCTCTCCAGAGTACTGAAGAGCAATGACGTCAGGCTGGAGACTAAGTGTACCTGATCTGGGCCATAGTCTTAGCAATTGCATGTTATGTGTTAGAGATGATAGAAAGAGAATTCATGCCTTTGAGCCGTGCTGCTAGAGAAGAGTGTAGAATATACCATGGACTGCTAGGAAAGCAAACTGGTTCAACCTAGAGAGGGTGAAACTGTGCTTCTCTTTAGAGGCAAGGATTCTGAATCTTTCTCTGACATTCTTTGGGCATGTTGTGAGGAGGGACCAGTACTTGGAGAGAGACATCATGTTTGGGAGAGTGGAGGTACAGCACAAGAGAGGAAGACCTTAGATGAAATGGATCAATTCAATGATTGTGGTATCGGGAGTAGGTTTGTTGGAGATGGTGAGGCTGCTACAGGATAGAATAGGGTTTAGGGCTCTTGTACATAGGGTCACTGTGAGTCGCAAGTGACTCGATGGAACATAACTACAACTGGAGAATCTAGACAAAGAAATAAGTTAAATACAAAATAAAAAAATACAA
>NW_006400364.1:92302-94219 GCF_000299155.1 Elephantulus edwardii | reverse complement strand
ATGTAATATGAAAATAAAGTTTATTCCTTCTATAAACAAAATAAGTTATGCATGTTTTATAATTAACATGAAATATAGCATTTAACTATAGCAACTTGTCCAAAGTATGTGAAATGATGCTTTGTCATCTTTGTTTCCAAGGAACACTCTGCTTTTACATTTTCCAAGATGTATATATTTGTTCTTTTGGCAGTACAGGAGTATTTATTATTCTCTAACTCCACAGCTCAACGACATCAATTCTTCTGTAATCCTTATTCATTGTCCAGGTCTCAGATGGTTATCAAGTGATTGGAAAGATCATAGCCTGTATCAAGTACATCTTAGTCCTTAAATTTATATCATTGCTCCTCAATACTGTGGAGAGATTTCTGACAGTAGACTTCCCTAATATAACACGTCTCCTGATCTACTGACTTCTGCTGCCTAGGGTGTTGATTGTGGATGCAAGAATGATTAAATCATTGACAGTTTCAATCTTTTCTCCATCTCTCGTAACATTGCCTATTGGTCCATGCTTGGAAATGTGGCTGATGAATGAAAGAAAGGAAGACACTCAACCAGGAGGAATGGAACAGTGTTTGCAACAATGTACATTGTCAAAGATGATGAGGATGGCACATGACAGGACAGATTTCAGGTCTTTTATTGATAGGGTCCCTATGGGTTTTACTCGATTCTACAACATTTAATAATAACAATAAAAATCTACATGATATTATAATTTATTGTAAAAACTTGAAAAAATATTAAAATAGACAATCTCCTCCTGTACCAGTCAGATCTGGTTTGACGGTACACTCACACACACACACAAAAAAAAAACAAACACAAGAGTAAGTAATGTTGTTGTTATGTGCCATCAAGTCACTTGCAACTCATAGCAACCCTATGTACAATACCTCTGAATTCTGCTTTATCTTGAGCCAACTTCATCATCTCTGACAAGCCTACCCTCATTACCCAAGTCACTGAGTCAATTTATCTCAACTAGGGTCTTCTTCTCTTGCACTGTCTCTCCACCCTACCAAGCATGATGTCCCTCACTAAGGATTTGTTCCTCCTAGCAACATACCTAAAGTATGTCAGATGAAACTTCATAATCCTTTCCTTCAAGGAGCACCCTGGTTTCACCCTCTCTAGGACGAACCTGTTTATTCACCTGGTAGTCTATGATATATTCAGTACTCTTCTCTAGCACCACAACTCAAAGGTATCAATTCTCCTTCTGTCCTCCCTAGTCATTTGCCCAGCTCTCAGATGCATAGCAAATAATTGTGAAGACTATGGTCTGGATCAGTAGCGTCTTAGTATAAAGACTGATATCATTGCTCTTCTGTACTCTGGAGAGGGCACTGTCAGCAGACTTTCCCAATGCAATTCGTCTTTTAATTTCCTAGCTACTGGTACCAAGAGTGTTGATTGTGGATCCAAGCAAACTAAAGCTGTTAACAATCTCAATCTATTTACAGTCTATCATGATGCAGCCAAAAAGGCCCATTGGCGAGAATATTTGTTTTCTTGATGTTGAACTTCAATCCATGTTTAAAGCTGCAGTCCTTGACCTTCTGAAGCAAGCTCTTCAAGTCCTCAGTCTCAGCAAGCAGGGCTATGTCATACATAACACAGGTTGTTGATGAGTTTTCTTCCAACCCTGAAGCCATATTTCTCCTCATAGAGCCAAGCCTTTCAGATGATCTGCTTCGCATATGGATTGATAAGGATAGGACACATTCCTGGAATACACCCTTCCCGATTTTGAACCATGCAGTATTTACTTGCTCTGTTCTAACAACTGTCTTCTGGTCCAAATTTGTTGTTGTTGTCGTTGTTGTTATGTGCTGTCAAGTCGCCTGTGACTCATAGCAACCCTGTGTATAACCTAAACCCTACTCTATCCTGTGCAGATCTCACTGT
>NW_006400364.1:90470-91687 GCF_000299155.1 Elephantulus edwardii | reverse complement strand
TTTGGCACAGCATGGTGAGTGCAGCCAGGGTAGCATCTGTTTGTTGAAAAATATCAATTGATATGCCTTCAATCTTTGTGCTTTGTTCCTTGCAAATTCCTTCAGAGCGGCTTGAATTGTTTCCTTCATCACAATAGGTCTTGCCCATACATTGTTTCATTAAAGTTTTCTGTGTCAGCCAATTCCTTTGGTACAGTGACTCTGTATATTAGTTCCATCTTCTTTTCATTTTCCTGGGTCATTTAATATTCTGCCCATAGCATCCTTAAGTATTACAACTTGAGGCTTGAAATTGTTCTACGGTTCCTTCAGCTTAAGATATGCTGAGCGAGTTTGGTTCTTTTGATTTTATGACTCCAGCTCTTTACACATTTCATTATAATACTTTGCTTTATCATTCTGCACTTCCCTTCAAAATCTTCTGTTCAGATCCCTAATTCCTCGCAACACGAAATCTATTGTTGGCTCTTATAATTGAAAAAATATTTTTCATCTCTTCCTTTCTGTAAAATGTTCGTCTGTCAGATACTGTTCTAAATCTGTTGTTGTAGTTGTTATGTGCCGTCGAGTCACTTGTGACTCATAGTGAACCCATGTTCAAAAGCTCTGAAGCCTGCCTTGCCCTGATCAAGTTTCACTAACTATGACACATCTACTCCCATTGCCCTACTTACTGTATCAATCAATCTCATCCAGAGTCTCCCTCTCCTGGGCTGTTCTTCCACCCTTTTGAGAATGATATCTTTATCCAAGGACTGGTCCCTGCTGGCCACATGCCCAAAGTATGTGAGACAAAGCTTCAAAATCCTAGCTTCTAAAGAGAAACTTGGTTTCACCCTCCCTAATACATATCTATTTATTTTCTTGGAGGTCTATGGTATGTTCAAGACTCTTCTCCAGCATCAATTCTTCTTCTGTCATCCTTAGGTATTGTCCAGCTCTCTGATGCATAGCAAATAAATGAGAAGACCATAGCCTGAATCAGGTGCATCTTAGTCTTTAGACTGACATAGTTGCTTCTCAGTAATCTAGGAAGGTCCCTGACAGCAGAATGCAATTCGCTATTTATTTTATGACTGTTGGTACCAAGAGTGTTGACTGTGGAGCCGAGCAAGCTGTAACTGTTAACAACCTCAATCTCTTCTCCATCTATCATAGTGCTGTCAGTTGACCCAGTGGTGAGAATCTTTGTTTTCTTGATGTTGAGCTTCAAACCA
>NW_006400364.1:84625-90125 GCF_000299155.1 Elephantulus edwardii | reverse complement strand
GAACATGGTATGTGAGAAGCACGCATGCAGGAAAATTGGACACTGTTAAGAAATAAATGGAACACATAAATATTGAACTACTAGGTATTGATGAAATGAGAGGGATTGGCAAGGGACATTTTTAATAAGACTATCATATGATCTACTATGCCAGAGATGAAATGGTGAGGAAAAATGATGTTGCTTTCATAGTTAAAATGGTCATTTCTAGGTCTGTCTTGAATTACAATGTTGAGAGTGACAGAATAATACCCATACACACACAAGGGAACTCCAGTGAATACCAGTATCATTCAAATATGTGATCCCAGAACTAGAGACAAAAAGGGGGAAATAGAAGATTGCTACCTACTTTTGCAGTCAGAAATCATTTGAACATGCAATCAAAATGCGTTAATAATAATGGGTGACTGACATGCAAAAGTTGAGAACAGAGAATAATAATCAGTACTTGGAAAACATGGACTTGGTGACAGAAAAGAAGATGGAAATAGAATGATAGAATTTTGTACATTCAAAGCAATTCATTGCAAATACCTTTTATAATGTGGATATTGAGAGAGATACAAGATTGAAAGATGGCCGGTCCAGAGAGTGCTTCTTCTGCAGCTGCTAACCTAACCACCTGCGTCCACCGGCCACTCTTCAGAAGGAAGGCCGGTGCCAGAAGGTCCCAGCAAAGAGAAGAACCATTTTCTCTGGAAAACACCTAGAAGAACTAAAGAAGTTGTTCCTCCTTAACATGTATCTCATCCCTGTTAGCAAGAAATCTATAGTTTTGAAGATGAGATTACCTCTGAGGGTTGTGCAGGTCAGCATACAGTGCACCATCTCACTACTCCTCTTCTTCTTTTTCTTAAAACACTTTACTGTTTGTCATTTTTTTTAAATTTATTCACTGTTGCACATTTTCTACCCACTTTTCTCCCATCCCCTAGCCCATCCTATAATGTACCCCTTGTTCAATTGTTCTCATACATATAATGTATATTATGATGTATATTATATGTATAATGCATATTATATATTCCTTTCAAACAGTTCTTTCCCTCATTGTTTCTAATGTAATGTTCATTATCTATCCACTCATTCTTCATTCTCTCTCCAACCCCTCATATCTGTCCTATTTTTGTAACCATAGTGTTATGTAGTGTTTGTCCTTTTGTGACTGAGATATTTCACTTAGCATAATGTTCTCTCCTGAGTCATGCTAAATGTAGGGATTCTCAAGAAAAGCACCTGAGATTTGGAAACCCAGGACTCCAACCGCTCTCCCTTGCACATTCCACACCCCCAAATCCTCTCAAAATCCCATGGAAGAGATCAGTAACCCTCTCCTGGAAAGGACCATCTTACTGCCATGATGTCAATTCTAACACCTGGCAGACTTAAAGGATGTTCAATGTTGTAATTTTTATGAGGGAGCTCCAGGGGCCTGGGGCATTATGTATTGAAGGATCACCAAATGGTCAGTGGTTTGAATCCACCAGCTCCTCATGAAAAAGGGTCAGGTGCTCTCACAAGGCATATTGGTTCTTCATTCAATAGTTAATCAACATTAATCACAATAGGTGATTACTTTTTATTTTAAGTTTTATTACCATAACCTTTTTTATATATTTCCTTTCCTCTCTCCCATCCTAATAACTATTTTAAATTTATTTTTGAATAAAAGTTTACAAATAATTAAAAAAGAAAGAAATACTTTTTATAAGAAATATAAACAAAGTCTATACATATGGATTTCACCTGACGGTATGCATAGGAATCAGATCAATTACATTTGAGGAAAGAATTGCTGGAGAAGTTTAATATCTCCTGTGAAAACTTTAGGCCAGGTGTTGGTCTCTGGTGACTGTGGAACAGATAACCAACTGCTTAAATGCAAGTTCAAGCTCAAGCTGAGGAAAATGAAATCAAATACACAGGAATTGAAATTTGGCATTGAGTCTATACATTTGATTTTCAAAACAATCTCAGGTTTGAGACCTTTGACAATAATGAGCACAGACCAGATGACCTGTAGGAGGACATCAAGAATATCATCCATGAAGAATTCAAACATTACAAAGACAGTGGAGGAAGAAAAGACCAAAATGGATGACAGTCGAAACTCTGAATATTGCACTAGAATGCTGAGAAGCCAAAGCAGAGGGAAGAAATGAAATGTAAGTGATAGTATATTATTTTTTATTATACTGGTGTATTTCTAAAATTCAAATACATTGTCTTTCAGACCAGATTATTCCAATTTCCCTCACACCCCCATCAAATTGTACAACCCCATGATTAATCCCCTCACCCCACACATCTTTATCCCTCTGCTTCCACCCCCCCTATGTTTCCCCCCCTTAAATACTCATACTCATTCTACAATAATGGTGTTATACAATATTTGTCCTTGTGGGACTGAGTTAGTACATTCAGCATAATGCTTTCTAGTCCCTCTCAAGTTATGTAATAATTAAAAGACCATTACTCCTATGTGCTGTGTAGTATTCTACTGTATGAATGTACCATAATTTCTCAATCCATTCAATTGTGGTTGGACATCTGGGCTATTTCCTTGTTCTCACGAAGGTGGATAATATTCCTTATAAACATTGGTGTACAAGTCTCCATTAGTGCCTCAGTTCTCATTTACTCAGGGTATAGTCCAAGCAGCAGAAAACTGGGTCATATGGAATTTCTTTGTTTAGTTTTTGAGGAAGTGCCAAACAGTCTTCTAGAATGGTTGCACCATTTTACAGCCACACAAAAAATGTATAAGAATTCCTATCTCAGCACATCTTCCCCCACGTTTATTACTTGCTGTCCTGTTAAATTTTGCTGCTGTTACTTGAGTGAGATGGTAACTCAGTGTGGTTTTGATTTGCATTTCTCTTATTGCCAGTGATTTGGAGCATTTCTTCATTTGTGTGTTGGCCATTCAAATACCGTCCTCTGTTGAAAATTCATTCCATATCTTTTTCCCATTTTGTAATTGGGTTATCAGTCTTTTTCTTGTTGAGATCCAGGAGTATGCTGTAAACTTTCATTATGAGACTCTTGTCTGAGACGGTACTGCCAAATGTTTGTTCCCAGTTCATAGGCTTTTTTTTACCCTGTTGGAAAAAATTTTTGATGCACACAAAAATTTAATGTTTAGAAGGTCCCATCCAACTGAGAAAGATGGGTTCAATAATGTATACTGCATTGAAACAGATGAGGGAGAAAACTGTTTAAAAAGGATATGTAATTAGGTATTTTTGTCATGACAGAAGTCTAAAGTGAAGTCTACATGGTGGAGTGGACCTGGGGGAGGGTTTGTAAAACAATGAAAGAATTTTTCTTTTACTTTTCCAAGAGGGTAGTGTACTATGGGGGGGGAGGGGGAGAAAAGTGCAACAATGAATGAGTGGAAATCCAGAGTCTGTAAATTTTTACTGAAATTAATAATGTTTGTTGTTGTTGTTACGTGCTGTCGAGTCGCTTGCTACTCATAGCGACCCTTTGTACAACATCCCTAAACTCTGCTCTGTCCTGTGCCAATTGCACCGTCTCCGAGACACCCATCCCCGTTACCCCAGACACTGAATCAATCCACCTCATAGGGGGCCTTCCCCTTCTGTGCTCTCCCTAATAATAAATTTAAATAAAATAAAAAGCGAAAGTCCCATTCATCAATTTTATCCTCTTCAGATTGTGCATTTTTGGCTATATTTGGTATTCACTTTATACTTCGGACTAGCACTTCTAAGCTTGATCCCAGTTTGTCTCTTATGAACTTTATTGTTTTGCGCTTAACTCCCTGGTCTCTGATACACTTTGAGTTGATTTTTGTGTATCGTGTGGGATGTGGATCCTGTTTCAGTTTTCTGCAGGTGAAAGTCTAATTTTGCCAGCACCATTTGTTGAAGAGCTTGTCATTTCCCCATTTGATAACTTTGATTTCCTTGTTGAATATTAGTTGACTATAGATAGGTAGGTCTATTTCTGGGTTCTCAGTTCTCTTCCATCAGACTATGTGCTTGTCATTATACCAGTACCATGCTGTTTTGGTTACTAATAGGTTTTGAGGTCAGAAAGTGCTGTGCTTTGTCCCACCTTATTTTTGTTTTTCAGAGTGTTTTGATTAGTCAGGATCTCTTGCTTCTCCAAATAAATTTGACAACTTCCTTTTAGATCTCCTTGAAAAACTAATTAGGTAACTGGATTGGGATTATGTTGAACACGCAAATTGCTTTTTGTAGGATTGTCATTTTCACAATATTGAGTTTTCCTATCCATGAACAGGGCACGTTTTCCCATTTCTTTAGGTCTTTTATTGTGTCTTGTAGAAATGTTCTATAGTTTTCTTAGTATAGATCTTTTTTATCTCTAGTAAGGTTCACCCTCAATTATTTCAATTTGTGGTTGGCTATTTTAAATGTTATTGTTTCCTTGGTTTCCTTTTCTGAGTTCTCTTTGTAAAGGAATACTATTGGTTTTTTAATATTGATCTTTTATCTTACCACTCTACTAAATTGGCCTACTAATAATAAAAGGTTTTTTGTCCCGTTTTTGTTGTTGTTATTGTTGAATTGTGGGGGTATTCTGTATATACTATCATATGCCTCCATATAGTGACAGTTTAATCATCTCTCTGCCAAAGTGAATGCCTTTATTTCCTTCTCTTGTCATATTGTTAGGCCTGAACCCTCCTGGCAACATTTCCAAAATATAGCGATGGAGCTTCAAAATCTTGGCCTCCAGTGAAGGGTAGAACTTGTCACGCTTTCCAGGACAGATTTGTTTGTTCTTTTGATGGTCCATGGCATATTCAATATTCTTCTTGAACACTACAACGTGAAAACATCAATTCTTCTATCATCCTTAGTCATTGTCCAGCTCTCCAATACATAGCAAGTAATTGCGTAGATCAAGGCTTGGATCACGTGCATCTTAGTCTCTAGACTGACATCATTGCTCTTCAGTACTCTGGAGAGGTCCCTGATAGAAGATTTCCCCAGTGCAATTCACCTTTTGTTTTCCTGACTGCTGGTGCTAAGTATGTTGATTGTGTAGCAAAGAAAGCTAAAATTGTTGACAATCTCAGTCTCTTCTCGGCCCATCATGATGCTGCTAACCAACCCAGTGGTGAGAATCTTTATATTACTGATGTTGAGCTTCAATCTACATTGAAGTCTGCAGTCCTTGACCTCAGGTCCTCCTCATTTTCAGCAAACAAGGTTGCACAATACATGTTGTTGATGAATTTTCCTCTAATTCTGATGCTACATTCCTCCTCACAAAGTCCAGCCTCTTAAATGATAAGTGAGGTGGAGCTTTAAAATTAATTGATATGTCATCAATATCTGGGGCCTTCTTTCTTGCAAATGTTTTCAGTACTGCTTCAAGTTCATCTTTCATCACCATGGACTCTTATTGTTCATATGATACTTCCTAAATTTTTTCCATGTCAACCAATTATATTTCGCACAATGATTCTGTGTATTCCTTCTGCCTTCTTTTGATACTT
>NW_006400364.1:73676-83800 GCF_000299155.1 Elephantulus edwardii | reverse complement strand
TTCAGCTTGAGAAATGCTGGATGCCTTCTTCTCTTTTCATTTTCTGACTCCAGCTCTTTGCATATCTAATTGTCATATCTTTATTTTCTAGAACTGCCCTTTGAAATTTTTGTTCAATTCTTTTACTTCTGCATTTCTTCTTTTTGTTTGGATTCTCAATGCTCTAATGCAATTGTTCTAGCCTCTTCTGACATCCATTTTGGTTTTTTTTTTACTTCTTTCTCCTTCTTTGTTAGGATCTTTTACTGTCTTCATGGATGATATCTTTTACATTCTTCTGTAGTTCTTCTGGTCTTTGATCATTAGTGTTTAATGCCTCAGACCTGTTCTTGAAATGATTCTTTAATTCAGTTGTGGTATACTCAAGATGAAATTTTGGCTCTGTGAAGTAGTTTTATCTTTATTCAGCTTCACTTTAAACTTGTACATGAGTAATTGATGGTCTATTTCATACTAGGCACCCGGTCTAGTTTTGACTGCTGAAACTGTACTTCTTCAAAAATTTTTTCCACAAATACAGTCAATCTTACGCACAGTCCATTAGGTGAGATCCATGTGTAAATTCACAATTTGTGTTTTTTTTAAAAAGTATTTGTTATAAATAAATCACTGAACACACAAATCTAAATCATGCGATTCCCCAGCCTTGATTGTGTGTCTGGTTAATTTTGGACTGCAAACATTGGTAGAATCTTTAAATCTCCTCCTTTTTGGCTTTAGCTGTGCATATATTAGAATAACACTTGTATTAACAGATCTTCCTAGCATGTGTATGGATAGTATCCAATCACTCAAAGCATTGTATTTGAGGATGAATCTTGATATTGTCTTTTTAGCAGTGAGCACAACACCATTCTTTTTCAGTTTCTCATTTGGGTGACTCAATGGCACATAAAAACAATAACCTACTATGACGGGTTTGGAAGCAGGAATGGCATCCACTTTCTAAATAACATGCCTCTGCAAACTCTATGAACTTTAATAAATGTCGATAGTTGTAGAAGGGCTTCAGAGCCTTTTTTTCATAGGGTTGCTATGAGTCTTGCTCGACTCAAAGCCAATTAACAACAACATTGCCAAACTAGTAGATCATGTTATTGTCTGATTGAAAGTGACCTCTACTTGTCTGTCTCAGTTCACTGATTATTAGCATGTCAATATTCATATTTTGTATTTCATTTGAGTCAACTTCCATTTTTCCTACATTCATACTTTGTACATTCCATGTTCCAATTGTTAATGACTATTTCCAGTTGTTTCTCCTCATTTTGAGTGACTTCTTACCTAGGCTTGAAGTCTAATACTACAACTATCTTTGTTTTCTCTGTATAGGATTTTTGTAGGCCTGTTTTTTTTCTGGTGTGAATGGGAAATCCTTCTTCCTAATTTGTATAAATCTTGGAACTCTGTTGCAACCTCTATACCATGGATGATTATTCTGGTACCTGAGGCACTGACTGACGGTAAAGATCCTAGCATTAGAATACTCCATAAGCTAACCAGTACACCCGTCTGACAGACAATTGCTGTACCAGTAGGAGCAAATAGTAACAACCAAACCTATATACATGTAAGATATTATTAATTGGCAACATGCAAATTATTCCCCCACAACTGAACTGACAGAGAGGTGGTGTACTTCTAAAAACAAACTGTGAAGACAGCCAGGCATACAAATAGCATGATACAGGAATATCTTATGCTCATGGTGGCATGCAGGATGGAGTCTTGAATGGGAATATTGGCACAGACAGTGTCATAAATCAAACTTTAGACGTAGTTCTTAGCATAGGCCTGGAGGCCACTAGGCCCAATTGCCTTAAACACCTACAGGTCCAGGGCTGGCAGCTGCCTGTCCACCACAGGCCTCTGCTCTACTGCCCAGAGTCAAATGCAGACCTCTAGCTGCTCTCGCTGATATCTGCAGACCTCTAACAGGGTTTCTAGATCCAGGCAGGACCTGGCTTGGTGACTCCTCATTGCCCACAGATCTCTGCACCTCTGCCTGGTACCCAATCTAGGGCTTTGGTCTCTGTCTCCTGAGTCTAATATACAGATCTAGAACCTGCCAGCTTCTAACAACAACATAAGCATGTAAGTCATTTCTACAATGAGATTTGCATGTATATTCTATTTAAAGGAAGAAATTGACAGCTTCAGTATATTTTCACTTATCATGATGTTATCTATTGGTTGCACAGATTTATGTTTTATGTTCAGATGTAATCTATACAGAAAATTGTTCTTCAGCCCTCTTCCCTTTGAGCAAAAATGGCTGTGTAGTTTGTGTTTTATAAGTTGTTAAGGATCATCCCTTTAATTCTGAACATGTGTTATTCTTTATATAGCACAGGTTGTTATCCACAGTTTATTATGATCCAACCATTGAATGTGTTTGTACAGTCAATAAAATACTGGAAACATCTTCCTCATACTCTCTGCTTTCAGACAAGTTCTATATGAGTTCAGCAAGTTATCTTTAGCTCCACATACTCTTTTGAATCCAGCTTTGCTCTCTGGATTTTCTGGTTGATACAATGCTCTAAATCTTTTTTATTAACAGAATTTCAGAAATATTCAGTAGTGTTTTACTTGCATATGATATTAGAGATATTATTTTATAATTTATGCATTCTTTTGATCCATTTTTCTTTGGCATGAAGGGAGCTATGGTAGTATAGTCTGTAAGGAGTTTAATGCTAACCCAAGAGTGGTGTCTTTGTGGAGGTTCAGATTCATTAGCAGCTTCTTGAGAGAAAGATGAGCATTTTCATCCCTTGGTATTTACAGCCTCCAAAATCCTAGGTAGTCAGCTATGAGATGGTTCTTACATGATGACAGTGAATTTGAGTCTGGAATTTTTTTTTTTTATTGAGTCTGGAATTTTGAGTTGGATTGTATTATTCTTCTTTAGAATAGGCAAAAATATAGATATCTTCTAATAGTCGGCCAAGGACCTCCTTCCATTTTTTTTTAAACATAGCCAAGCAAGAATTCTGGTATGGCATCTATTTGTTGAAGCAATATACTGAACGTTCTTTCAATTTTTGATCCTTGTTTTTGATGCTTACAGCATACCTTGGATTCTTTCCTTGAATGCCATTGTTTTTTTTTTGTTTTTTTTTTTAATTTTAGTTTAATTTGTGAAATAGTTGGGCACTTATAAATTCTTTTACTACGGTGACTCTGCATGCATGTTGTTGTTGTTGATTGCTTTGTAGTTAAATACAACTCATAACAACCCTATAAACAAAAGTACCGAAGCCTTTCTATAAATAACTATTGTCATTTATCAAAGTTTATAGGGTTTCCAGAGGCATGTTGTTTAGGAAGTGGATGTCTCTCCTTCCAACTGCAGGCATAGGAGTCATCTATGTTCTTTTCTACCATTGGATAAGTATAAAATTTTATACTAATGTATAAAATTTTATGCTTATTAGCATAAAAATTTTTATGTGATTTCTGGCCTTTTTTCTACCACCAACGTTATATTTTCCAAAAACCAGATTTTATTTTTGGTTTCCAACTTTTACATTCCAATCAGCAGTAATCACCATTTCATCTTGATTGCATGCTTGATCAGTTCCATGCAGCAATCATTGGTAGAAATCGTCAATTTTTTCATATTTTCCCTTTATTAGTTGGTGTGTATATTTCAAAATATAATATGAATGTTTTTGTTGTTGTTAGGTGCTATCTAGTTGATTATGACTCATAGTGACCCTATGAACAACAGATCAGAACCCTGTCTTATTCTGTACCATCCTCACACTTCCTGACATACTACATTCATTAACACAGTCACCAGGACAATTCACCTGGGTGAGAGTCTTCCTCTCCTTTACGAACCCTCTGCTCTTTCAAGCATGATGTCCTCCCCATGGAATAGCCCCACCAGGCAACAGAAGTATGTAAAGTGAAGCCTTATCATCTCTGCCTCCAAGGAGCACTCTGGCTGCACTTTCTCCAAAATATATTTATTTCTTCTTTTGGTAGTCTATAGATTGTTCAGCACTCTTCTCCAACAACATAATGATGAGGCATCAATTCTTCTGTTATCTTTATTCGTGGTTCTGCTCTCAGATGTATAGCAAGTGATTGGAAAGACCATGATCTGAATCAGATGCACATTAGTCTTCAAACTGACATTACTCCTCAATAATTTGGAGAGGTCTCTAACTGCAGACTTTCCCAGTGCAATATGTCTCCTGATTTCCTGACTGCTGGTATCAAAGATGTTAACTGTGGATCCAAGTAATAAGCAATTGTTGACTGAAGCACTTTCAATCTTTTCTTCATCTATTGTGATGCTGTCTTCAGTCCAGTAGTAAGAATCTTTGTTTTCTTGACATTGAGAAGCATTCCAAATTTAACACTACATTCTTTGTTCCTCTGCAAGACGTGCTCTAAGTCCTCCTTGCTTTCAGTAAACAAGGTTGTGTCATCTGCATAATGTAGGTTATTGATGAGTCTTTCTTCAGTCTTTATGGTACATATTCTTGATAGCAGTCAGTTTCTCAAACAATTTTCACAGCCTTCAGATTGAATAGGTATGGGGAGAAAATACAACTCTGACACTTTCCTTCTTAATTTTAAATCGTGTAGTGTCCCCTTGCTCTGTTCTCACAATAGCCTATTGGTCTAGATATAGGTTTCACATGAGCACAATTAACTGCTCTGGGAATCCCATTCTTATCAATGATAGACATTACATGTTGTGATTTACTCATTCAAATGCCTTGCATAGTCATTAAAGCATAAATATTCTCTACTTTCAGACAGGATCTTTCTGATGTCAGCAATGATATTTCTGGTGCCACAGCTTCCTTCAAATACTGCTTGAACTTTTGAAAGTTCCCTAGCTGTTTCTTGAACGATCTTTAGCAATATTTTGCTTGTATGTGACTTATGCATCTTGTTCAATAGTGTAAGCATTCTATTATTTAATGTGTTTTGGGGTGTTTTTTTAGTGGGCTTTTTTTTGGTTTTTTGTTTTGTTTTGTTTTGTTTTGGTAATGGGTACATACATGCCCTCTTCTAATTCCGTGACCAGATGCTATCCACCAAATTTCCTGGCATAGACTGGTGAGCATATCCAGGGACGAATCTTTTAATAGAAACAAGTCAATTGTTAACCCATCAATTACTGGGCCTAATTTTATTTTTTTTGGCAGTGCCTTCAGTACATCTTCAACTTACCCCCTTTATTGCTATTGTTTCTGCCCATACAGTACTTCCTGAAATTTTTTAGTGTCAGTCAGTTCTTTTTGGTACAGAAATTCAGTGTATTCCCTCCATCTTCTTTTGATGCTTCCTACGTCATATAACTCTAGGTTTAGATTTGTTTTTCAGTTCTCTCAACTTGAGAAATGCAGAATTAGTTTTTCTCCTTTTTCTTTCCAACTCTATCTCACTGTACCTTCCATTGTAATACTTTGCTTTGTCTTCTTAATCTGTTCTTTGAAATCTTCCATTCGTCTCCTTTACTTTAGCATGTTTTCCTTTGTTTTGGCTTCTTGACACTCCAGAGCAATTTTCAAAGATATCTTCTGATATCCATTTCAGTTTTTCTTTGTTCTCTGTCTTTGTAATGACCTTTTGCTCTTTTCAGGGATGATATCCTGGATGTCATTTCACAACTCATCAGGCCTTTGATCATTGGTATTCAGTGCTTCCAGCCTACTCTTAAGATGATTTTAATATTCTGGTTCAAGATTATGTTTTGGTTCTTTGGACTCGTTTTAACCCTCCTCAGTCTCAATTTGAACTTTTACAGTGAAAATCGATGATCTGGCCCTCAATCTGTCCCTGGCCTAGAATGATCTGCTGATCTTGAACTTCTCTAATAATTCCTTCTACCGTTGTAGCAAATCTAATTCAGATACAGCCTATCAAATAAGGTTCATGTGTAAAGTTGCTATATGTGTTTTTTAAAGAAAGGTAATTTCAATTACTAAGTCATTGAAAATATGACATTAGATCATTCTATTTCCAGCCTCCTTTAGTCAGAGTTCATACTTTCTGACGACCATTCTTTCTTTATCGTTTCCAACTTTTGTGTTATGATCACCAACCATCACTAACACATCTTGACTGTATGTTTAGTCCATTTCAGACTGCATGGGTTGGTAAAAGTTTCCAACATTCCTCTTTGGCGCTAGATGTAGGAACATATATGTGAATAATAGTCATATTAACAGGTCTATTTTGTATCTGTATGTTGTGTTGTTGTTGTTGTTATGTGCCGTCGAGTTGCTTGTGACTCATAGCGACCCTATGTACAACAGCCCTAAACTCTGCTCTGTCCTGTGCCAATCGCACTGTCTCTGACACTCCCATTCCAATTATACCAGTCACCGAATCAATCCACCTCATAGAGGGCCTTCCTCTCCTGCGCCGTCCCTCCACCCTCCCAAGCATGATGTCCCTCTCCAAGGACCGGTCTCTCCTCACATGTCCAAAGTATGTTAGACGGAGCCTCAGAATCCTTGCCTCCAAGGAGCCACCCGGTTTAACCCTTTCCAGGACAAATCTGTTTCTTTTCCTAGCCGTCCATGGTATTCTCAATACTCTTCTCTAGCACCACAGCTCAAAGGCATCAATTCTCCTTCTATCCTCCTTGGTCACTGTCCAACTCTCTGATGCATAACAAGTGATTGCGAAGATCATAGCCTGTATCAGACGCACCTTAGTCTCCAAAGAGACACCATTGCTCTTCAGTACTTTGGAGGGGTCCCTAACAGCAGACTTTCCCATGGCAATGCGTCTTTTAATTTCCTGGCTGCTGGTGCCAGGACTGTTGACTACACAGACAAGCAAACTAAAGCTGTGTACAATCTCAATCTCTTCACCATCCATCCTGATGCTGCCAATTGGTCCAGTGGTGAGAATCTTTGTCTTCTTGACATTGAGCCTCAATCCATATTGTAGGCTGCAGTCCTTGACACTCTGCAGCAGGTGCTTCAGGTCCTCCTCAGTTTCAGCAAGCAGGGTAGTGTCATCTGCATAACACAGGCTATTGATAAATCGTCCACCAATCTTGACCCCACATTTCTCCTCATAGAGCCCAGGTTATAAAGGTAAACCTAAACCTAACCTATGTATATGTATATGTATAATAGTCTACCACTCGCAACACTGTACTTTAATATAAAACTTGGTATTGATGTTTTAACTATGAATACAATTCAATTGTTTTGCTTTTCATTCCCAGAAAAAGTATATCATGCGGTTATCTGATTCAAAGTGGCCAAAGCTAGTCCATCTTATCTCACTAATGCCTAGAATGTTGATGTTCATGCATTCCGATTCCATTTTTCACAATTTTTAGTTTTCTATCATTCAAGCTATGTACATTCCATATTCCAATTACTAAAGCGAATTTACCATTATTTTCCTTATTTTGATTGATTTTTAGTCTGAGCTCTACCTCTAATACTGTAACATTCTGCATCCTTTTAGTGTTCTTATGGTTTTAGTAGGGCTATTATTTAAGAAGTAGAAGGCCAATCATGCTTTCTAATTGGTCTTAATATGAGGACTCTATTAAAACCTGTCCACCATGGGTAACCCTTGTGCCATTTGACACTCTAATGGCATAACTTTTAGTATCACAGCAACCTATAAGTTACTCAGTACAGTAAACTGACAGACAAATGATGTACTAATTACAACAATATGTTCTCCAAATACAATAACTCACAATTTGTACCTCAAATAGCAAATCAGGGAGATCTGATGGCCTACTGGCAAGAAGCTGCGCTGCAATCCCGAAAGCAAGCAGTTTGACACCACCAGATGACCAGATGCTTGGTGGTAGAAGGATGGACAATCTCCTTTCTTCAATTAACTTGCTGAAATTAATTGCTCCTGAAAATCTGCCAGAGGGTCAACTATGGGTCAGTTCCGACTCGATGGTACACAACAACAACAACGTTAAAAGAGGGAGAATATATTTCATTATCTAATGGATAAAGGGAAGTCATAAGACCTTTAATGCAAAACTGTAAGAGCCCTTTAAATAGAAGAAGTGTCACATTTCTCTGATTAGTAAGAAATTGTTGAGTATTGGGATAAACTATTCAAGACTCTTTATAGTCAAGAGGTAGAGGAGAGGAACAACATTTAGTCCTCATAGATTTTATTGACATTTATTTCAGTTTATAAGCAGTAAAATATATTAGCGGGACTCCAATATGTTTTTTGTTATGTCTTTTATTATATACTGACCTTTCCTGTTTTCATTAACAAATCTTTATCAGAAGGCAGAATCAGCAAAAGAATTAAGGTTTTGCCCATCCAGACCAGACTGTTTTGACTTACTCCAGACAATAAAGGTGATGAAGAAGGAAGTTCAAGCTGCTCAGAAGAATTGGCAAAAAACAATGACCCAGAAATTGACAGCATATCAATTGACATATAGGAACAAAAAGATGTTGTCCTAGTTTGCTCACCTAATTGTACCAAGAAATCTGGAAGACAACTACCTGGCTAACTGATTAGAAGAGATCTATATTTCTTCCTATACCAAAAAAGATGATTTGACAGACTGTGTGAATTATTAAACAATATGACTAATATGACAGAGTCACTATGAGTCGCCTACGACTCTACGGCACTTAACAACAATAACACCAACAGAGAGAGAAATCAGTTGGCTTAGTGGAGAGAAAGTGATGCTACCAAGCCAAAGGTGGGTGACTTCTAATTTGTGGCCCTCAGGTATGTTTTTCATTATTTTTGTTCAAACATTCTTCTAGGCCGTATAGCCCTGGTGTGCCCACTTGCTGTACAGAGGTAACTTGTGGTTGCTGTGAAGGTGAACACTGTGACACTGATGTGTCAAAAGTGATAATGGTTACTGATGGTGGACAGTGTTTAGTGGAGCTCCCTGATTAAAACAAGCTTGGAAGCAGGAGTGGCATCCACTTCCATTACAGTTTTCCTCCAGAAACCCTATGAACCTGGAGAAAGGATGTATGTCACACAAGTGTTGAGGACTTTTGTTAATAGGGTCACTATGCTTCACCTACATCTTGAAGACATTTAACAACAACAACAATGACTAATATCACACACAAGCAAAATCCCGTTGAAGATTATTAAAAAAATAACTGAAACCATACATTAACAGAGAACTACCAGAAATATATCTTGGGTTTAAAAGAGGCTGTGGAAGTAGAGACATTGTTGCAAACATCAGATGGATCTTGCTTGGAAGCAAACACTACCAGAGAAATGTCTATTTGGGTTTCGTTGGCTATGTAAGGCATTTGACTGTGTAGATCACAACAAATTGTGGCTAACACTGAGAAGCATGGGGATCTCAGAATACTTGATTTTGGTCATGCAAAACCTATATTTGGACCAGGAAGCTGTCATCAGAACGGAGCAAGGACACAGTCCATGGTTCAAAATTAGGAAGGGGGTACATCAAGGTTGCTTCTTGTCGCCATACTTTGTCAATCTACATGTAAAACAGATTATTTGGAAGGATGGATTTTATGAGGAGGAGTGTGGCATTAGGATTGGAGGAAGACTCAACAACAACCTATTATGCAGATTATACAACCTTGCTTATTTAAACTGAGAAGGACTTGAAGCATTTGCTGCAGAAGGTCAAGGACTGTAGTCTTCAATATGGATTGAAGCTTAACATCAAGAAGACAGAGCTATTGTACATAGGATCACTATCAGTCATGGGCGACTCAATGGCACTTAACAATAATAATAAAAGGACAACTTCTGACTTGGTCAACTCAACACCTGCAAAGAGGACTCAGAGTCAAGAGAAAGATTTGAAAATTCTAGGCTGATTGTTTTGAAAAACAGGTAAAGAAACAATGAGACTACTCATGCCCTCCGTTGTTGTTGGTATGTGCCTTAGAGTTGCCTATAAACTGTAGTAATGTGACCGATGTATAGCAGCTCTGAACCCTTCTCTGTTCTGAGCCAGCCTCACTAATTTTGACACATCTATCCCCATTGCCTCAGTTACTGTATCAATCTATCTAATCTGAGATCTTCCTCTCCTGTGCTGTCCCTCCACTCTTCCAAGCATGATGTCCTTTTCTTAGAACTGCTCTTTTCTGGCCACATGCCCAAAGTCTGTGCCCTCTAGAAAG
>NW_006400364.1:71492-73576 GCF_000299155.1 Elephantulus edwardii | reverse complement strand
GAAGAAGAAGAAGAAGAAGAAGAAGAAGAAGAAGAAGAAGAAGAAGAAGAAGAAGAAGAAGAAGAAGAAGAAGAAGAAGAAAGATTTTCCATTAGATCTTCCAGAAAGATTATAGCCTGAGGTAACCTCTGGCTTAGTACAGTGAAATCCATTTGAGATTTCTGACCTCTAAAAATGCAGGATAATGCACTTGTATTATTTCAAGCAATGAATTTCTGCTCATTTGTTACACTAGCAGGAGTAAACAAGTGAAAATATATCCATATAACAAAATATATTCTCAATACCTAACCAAAGTTTTTCTTTTTCTTGGTAAGATTAATTTTTAAAAAGGCATTCATTCGCACACACTTTTCTACCTCCCCCCTCACCTGATTCCCCTTGTAAAGCTATTAATTGACATATTGTTGTTATGTGCCATTAAACCACCTGTGACCCATTAATTTTCATAGATAAATATAATTTTAATCACTATTTATGAGGGCTTATTATATGTGAGTACAGAGTCCTGGTGATGTAGGTGATGTGTGTTGGACTGGTGAACAAGAAAGTCACCAGCTGCTTTATGGAATGAAAATGAATCAGTATCCTCCTGTAAAGATTTAAAGTCTTGCAAATCTATGAAGAGTTTCTATGACTCAGAATCAATTAACGAAAAGAGAGATTGGTTTTAGAATTCTAAATGTGAGTACTTTGCAAAATACTTTACATATGTTATTTACTTAATTGTTCCTCCTACAATCAATTGGATCAGTTATTATTAGTCTCTTTTTCTGGATAAGCAATAAGTGAACCAATTTTCTCATCTTTGCAAAGCTAAATCTAGCTATATGAATAAAAATCTATTAACTTATATATTAAAATTCATCTTTAATAATGCATGTAGGTGTGTGATATACACATATATAAAACATTTTTTCCTTTTTTTTTGAGGAGTATATTTTTTTTCAAAGGAAGGAAAATTAAAGAAATTAAAGGAGAATTTTATTTTAAGGAATATCTATTTATATAATTTATAACCTTGTAATATCAGTTGACATCCTAAAGAGATCTTTTATGTCTTTCACCGTGTATTATGTTAAAAGAAAGATATATTTTCGATGGATTGAAAATTTTGAATTATCTTTCATCAATCTACTGTTAGCATTTGTTATTACTAAAAAAAAAGAAATTATGACCTTGAATTATATCAGTTGCCCTTTGTGTTTAGATAGAACTGTGAATCATGAACATGATTTTAGGCTTAAAAAAAGAAGTGTAACTTCTTTGGAAGTTTGAATCTACCAGTGGCTCTATGGAACAAAGATGGACAACCTTTCCTCAAATTGTTTACAACCTCAGAAAATTTGCTAGAGGGTCACCTATAAGTTAGCTCCAACTCAATGATACTGAGTTGAGAGTTTGAGTGACCAATTGAAATGAATAATCAAATACAAAGTGCATTGTTTAGTAAAAACACGTAATTAAAAAGTATGGAAATAGTATACTGGTTAGAGGTAGATTATAGTAGAAATTGATGGATATTTGTATCTGTTCATAGATAGCACAAATCTAGATGGACAAAATGCAGCACCTTTTTGTATTTATACATGGATGAGAAGACTACAAGTAATGTTTATTTTCTGGATATGGTGAACTTGTTATAATGATTGTGAATATATTTCTGGAACCCAGGGAATATTACATTTATTTAAGAAGAAAAAAAGAAGGAAAATATGTAACAATACTCTGGATATCTGCGAGCTCTGGTGGCCTAGTGGCAAGAAGCTGCAACTAGAGTCTCAGAGGTGCACGGTTCAAATCCACCAGAAGCTCTGCTGGAAAAGGAGGAACAATCTCCTCCTGTATAAGTCAGATCCGATTTGATGGTACACACAAAAAGTAATGAAATAAAATAAATTTTTTTAAAAAAGAAAGAAAAGTTCAACATGACCCAGTCAGTGTGTAGAGGAAATGGGAAAGTTTCAGCAGGGATCTGGAAAGACAGGGTGATGGTGGTGACCCAACAGAATGTGGAAACTACAGAACAATCTCACTGATTTCACATGCAAGCAAGATTTTACTGAAGATTATTCAAAAACA
This sequence comes from Elephantulus edwardii, assembly GCF_000299155.1. Lineage (NCBI taxonomy): Eukaryota > Metazoa > Chordata > Mammalia > Macroscelidea > Macroscelididae > Elephantulus > Elephantulus edwardii. The sequence goes on along the minus strand of NW_006400364.1, from coordinate 71,494 downwards.
AC
>NW_006400364.1:69698-70277 GCF_000299155.1 Elephantulus edwardii | reverse complement strand
CGCTATGAGTCACAGGCGACTCGACGGCACATAACAACAACAACAACAACAACTCTGGATATTAACCAAAATGTAAATATTTTGAGAGTTATGTTGAAAAAAAAATTCTGTAGATGATCTAGCTAGTTTGCAGGGGCAGCCATCATCTTGACCTGAAAGAAACAATTTTATTCAGTCTTGAATATAGTATCAAGATTTTGTAATAGAACCAATGATTCTACTAACCAATGATTCAAATTAATTATTTTACTGGTTAATTATATAATTGTTTTTATATTGCTTTCAAAATTTGTTTCATTTCGTTAAATTAATTTTAAAATAATTTGAAAACAGCAATAAAAGGTTTTCTTGTGTCTTTGTTTTACCTCCTACTTGACTAATACACCCTGGATAACTGAGGCTATATTCCTTTAACTCTACTCACATAACAAGAATGTGGTGAACCCACAATAATGAAGTAAGTGTGTACCAAAATCAGGGAAAACATATAGAAAAACTGAATTTCAGAATGTATTAAAATTCTAAGATAAAAAAATATGACAACTAAAAGTTAAGAGAATAGTTACATAGAAAATGTTG
>NW_006400364.1:54809-67800 GCF_000299155.1 Elephantulus edwardii | reverse complement strand
CTGCACTGCAATCCAGAAAGTACATGGTTTGGCTCCATCAGCTGTTTCATTGGAGATGGATGTGAACTTTCCTTCCATGTGATTAACTGCCTCTCAAAACCCACTGGAGGCCTAGCTATAGGTAGGTTCTGAGCAGACAATACACAACTACAAAAACATACATAGACATCTGCAAAAGTGTACACAGAAACTGTATTTCAGAAAGTATTAAGATTTTAGGATAAAAAATACCACAATTGACTGAAAGCTAAGAGAGCAGTTAAATTAATTAGAAGACATGCTCTTGATTGTTGTTGTTTTTAATTGAATAATGTAATCTCTTTGCTCACATTAAAACTGGTGATTGACATCAATGGTAATATACTTATCTTCACCAGAAGCATCCCAAGAACTGTTTTGTTGTGAACAGATATACATTTCACCTGTTTTAAATTAAAAAAAAAATAGTGGACAAATCTAAATGGAGCATTCACCTTACTGAACAGTTACGGAGTATAGCTGGATTCACAGGCTGTTATCAACATTTCATTTCTCCTGACTTTTAGTTCTGACTTGTGTTGACTTATTCCTCCAGGAACACCATGGCATATCATCACAAAATCAATTTCAGGAGGTGAGAGGGACCAACTTCTAGATTCATAATTTTTCTCCCCCATAATTATCTAATGTGAGTTTTGTGTCCTTCATAAACCATTCCTGAGAGTGAACAATGGAAAATAGTCATTGATTAAATGTATGTTATGTATTTTATTTATGAGGATAGTCTCACTCTTATTAGATCTAAATAGAATGGGAGATGTGGCCACATTTTTTAAGAAAGATACGTAGAAATTAGGGCCCCAAATCAACAAGTAATCACTATTTCCTATTATTTCTTGAGGTTTTTTTACATCTGAAGTATGAAGAAAACAATAACACTTGCATATTTTGACAAATGGCACTATGGCTGGCTATGTTTTTCTAGTTAGAATTATTTGAATTTTGTATTTCCTCTGAGGGTTATGTAAATGAGTTGACCTTTATAAGAACAAAAGTAACACCACTGACATCAGCTCAAATGAAATTAGTCTTCCATAATCAAGTGAAAAGTTGCTGAATAGTGCCTATTGTAGAAAGAGATTACAATGAAAGATGACACACAAAAGAATTAAAGTAGCTGTTAATTTTAGATTCTTGCCAGTTTTAGTTACAAGAAAGAAATTTAATTAACTCCAGTTTGGGTAGATAGAAGATGAGAACATCTGCTTTCACGATCAAGAGGGAGTTAGAATCAAAGTTTGAGCCATTAAAATAGAAAGGTGGGAATCCTTACTGAACTTTATAGCAGATGAATAAGTCCAAGAATACCGCTTTCCTGAAACGATATGGATGACTATCACAAAGTTAGTTTTGTTTTAATTGATTTAATGCAAGAACAAGTTTGCTATTAGGTTTATTTATAATCTATAATCATTCTCACATTTCTATGTGAATGCCATATTACTTAAAACTGTGTAGTAAACTTTAGAAGGAAAATGATTCCAGGAAATCAAGTTTAGTAACACTAGTGGCTAAATATATGAGTCACACTAGTGATTCATGGTATAATTGAAATAAAGTTCTGTTGCATGGTATTGTGATTGGGATCCTAGGAAGTGAATTACATATACTATTCACATTACCCTACTAACTGAAGTCAAATCAGTAGCTCTTACTGAATTTGGTACTCTAATATATATTGTTATTTGGTTTAATTTCTAATCTACAGAACTCATTGATGCGGCAAAATGATGGGCCAAGGGCTTAGCTAGCTATTGGAAAATAGTACACAATGTCTAAGACATCCCTCTAAAATGCAGCTCAATGAAAGATGGCCTTTAAGACTCCCTGAATGAATTAAAGCCTGTTAAGATTCAACTATTAAAGCAGTAAAACCATTAGCATAGACAGTAGAGATGCTAGGCTAGAATGCTTTTATATGCCAATTTAATGTTTGTGATTATACTACTCAGATTCAGTGCTTCATAAGCCCATTTCTATGGCAACAGGAAATGTTGAAAGCCCACAGCATATAACTAAAGACTTTTGAAAATTCTAACTAAAGAATATGTTATCTTCTTTTAATGCACAAATTTGAGAAATTGAAAATTACTGAATAACACATGAAGATCTGACATCTTACAGTTAAGCCTGCTCTGAAAGTCTTACTTGATAGCTTATTAAATGCAGCTGGTATATTTAAAATAAACCAGAGGGAGAAAAGAGTTGAGTTTGTAAAATGCGTTAGTCTAAATCTGCCTTCATCACTTTGGTGATAGTAAGAAAAAGTAACCAATATTTCTACTGGAATTTACTTTTAGGATTCTGTTACAGTTTTTGAATGGAATAGTGTGATATGCAGTACCAAAGATTTTTAAGAGCAAATAAACAGAAGATAACCCATGGAAACTTTTAATAATTGGATAGCCTTGTAAAAGCTTTCTTCAGAAATTAACTCTGGGACTTTGGCATTTATTTTCTCATAACAAGGGTGAATCGATTATTGAATGGTTGAAAGCACACAATGCATATTGATCTGTTCATGCATAGCCACTTTCTCCCAGCAGGCACGTTGCTGTGTGCAACATATTTTTAACTAGGCTTACTACTCATTAAATTACAATGACCTGGAGCAATGGTCAACAAAAATGAAATTGCCTCAGTTCATCATAGGTTGGATCATTGCCATTGATTCTCAGTGCATCACTTTCCCTAGTAGAAGTTGTCCTGGATGATTGTTTTTATTTCTGGAATTTAGTGAGACAAAAGTGCCAAATTTTGTACCTATAACTTAACCTTAAACATGACCAAAATACATATATTTTTAAGAAATCATCAGTAAATAAATATATTTTTAATAAAACCTATTTTTTGTTTTATACAGGTAGAGTTCTGTTGGTCTAGTGGTAAAAAGCTGCATTGCAATCCCAAAGGCATGAATCTACCAGCTGCTCCATGGAAGAAGGTTGAGCAATCTCCTCTTTTAAGAATTACGGCCTCTGAAAACCCCCTAGATGGTCAGTAATGAGTTAGTTTAGATTTGATGGCACACACCACCAAGAACAACAAAGTGAAAGTTGACTTACAAATCATATGTGGATGATTACATTTATTTCTGGAATTTAATGAAGCAAAACCACAAATTTTGTACCTATGTTAAACATGAAAAAAGTACATATTTGAAGGAATTATCATTAAACAAATATTTTTTCTTTTATTGTAATTCATTGTGGGTTGTGGTGGTTTTTTTAAAACTTTACATTGGTTTGCATATGAAGTTTATATTCATTGTGTTTCACACTCTCATTCATTCATTTTGTTTGACACCATCGTTCTCATACATTATGTTTTATAAAATCAATCACCATTGAACCATGTATGACCAACATTTTGCTGTCTTTGAAGATCTCTGTGGGATATTTCCATTTCAATTACCACTCCTTATTCCTCCCATCAAATCATGAGGCTCTGTGATTTCCCCCCTGGCCACCCTCACTCCTCTGTTCCCATCCCTTCAGACCCTTGGATTTCAATGCACATTTTCTAGTTATCTTTCAGTTTTCACAATAATGGTCCTATGTGGTATTAATTCTTAGGAGACTGGGTTAGTTCATATAGCGTAATGCTCTCCAGTCTCATCCAAGTTATGTAGTAATTTTCTTAATCATTACTCATGAGTGGTGTGTAGTATGCAATTATGTGAATATACTATTCACAATGAATTGGGTTGTGGTTGGACGTTTGGGCTGTTTACAAGATCTTGTGACAGTGAATAATGATGCTCTGAACATTTATGTACAGATCTCCATTTTTGTCTCAGGTACAATTTCTTTGAGGAAATTAGGAATGGAGTAACTGGATCTTATGGAATTTCTATGATCAGATTTTTGAGAGAATATAAAATTGCCTTCCAGAGTTATTGTATCATTCTACAGTCCCACCAACAGTGTATGGGAAATCCTGTATCTTCACATTCTCTTCAACATTTATTGGCGCTTGCTGTCCTATTACATTTTGCCACTGCTACAGGAGTGACATATTATTTCATTGTGGTTTTGATTTGCATTTCTCTTATTGCCAGTGATTTTGAGCATTTCTTTATAGATCTCTTGTTCATCCTAATGTCTTCCTCTGTGAAAAGTCTTTCCATGTCTCTTGCTAACTTGGTAATTGTATAATCAGTCTTTTTCTTGTGGAGGCCCTGTAGGATTCTGTGAACTTTTGTTATGAGAACCTTGTCTGATATGATATTGCCAAATGCTTTTTCCTAGTCTATAGGTTTTCTTTTTACCTTATTGGAAAAGTCAAACTTAAATGGTCTCATTCATAAACCTTATCCTCTCCTAGGTGCATTTCTGTCTGTATTTGATAGCTTTTTTAATACCATATACAAGGCCTTCTAAGCTTGGTCAAAATTTATAAACATCAAAGACCTCTCCAAGGTACTGAGGAGCAATGATGTCAGTCTGGAGACTAAGGTGTGCCTGATATAGATCATGGTCTTTGCAATTACTTGCTATGCATCAGAGAGCTGAACAATGACTAGGGATGATAGAAGGAGAGTTGATGACTTTGAGTTTTGGTTCTGGAGAAGAATATTGAGTATACTATGAACTGCTAAAAGAACAAACAAGTTCTTCATGGAGAGGGTGAAGTCAGGCTGCTCCTTGGAGACAAGGATTCTGAAGCTTTATCTTACCTACTTTGGACATGTCACAAAGCAGGACCAGTCTTTGGAGAGGGATGTCTTGTATGGGAAGGTGCAAGAGAGAAAGACCTTCAATGGGATGGATTGATTCAGTGACTAGGGTAATGGGGGTAGGTGTGTTGGAGACAATATGATTGGCACAATATAGATTAAGTTTTAGGGCTGTTGTACATAGAGTCACTATGAGTTGCAGGTGACTCAACATAACAACATAACAACAACAAGAAGCAGGAGTGGCATTCACTTGCTAAACAACATGCCTGGGGAGACTATGAACTTGGAGAAACTACTATAGTTAGAGAACGGGGTTCAAGTGTTTTCCTCATAGGATTGCTATGAGTCATGTTTGACTGAACGGCAATCAACAACAGTGACCTAGTGTGGGAGAAAGATAGACAGTCTCCTCCTGTTCAATTAACTGCCTCTGAAAACCTGTCATAGGATCAGTTATGGGTCGGTTTCCATGGGACTGTACACAACCACAGCAGTGACATAGTAGTAATGAGTTTCACTGTCAATAAAAAGGAATATGGTTCAAATCCACCAGCTTCTCTGTCAGAGAAAGCTAGGCAACCAACTGTCTTTGTTTCTGACTTTATAGTCTCTGGTAACCCACTGGAATGTAAGTTATTAGTTGGCTCTGATTCAGTGGCACATTAACAATAGCAGCAATACAATATGTGGAAAATTTGGAGGCACTTTAACCATAAATCCCTGCAGATGAAAGGTTCCATTTAAGTTAACCAAAACACATGTTTAATTATGAGAAAGAAGTATTACCATAAAACATCATCATTGTTCTGTCAGGGTAGATTGGAATTTAAAATGCAGTAAGAAGTAATATCAGCTGTTTAGGAAAAAAAAAAGATTAAAGAAATGTGTAGCATCACTTGAATGATTTTAGATTATGAGTCATGATTTCATCTCAAAAGCTAATATTGCAAATCCATGTGAATTTTAAAGTCAAGTAAAGAAACAAACAAAAAATAAAAATTGGGAAAATCAAGCTGGTAAAACAAAAAAGATGCTAAAACTTGCAAGTTCATTTGAGGATATATGTAGAAGGTACTATAAATGAAGTTCTACCAAAGTTCTGGAATTAATGATTTTCTCTATTCTTTCATAATTTCCTCCTGGAAATTGTCCCTTTGCTTCACCTCCTGAAAATTTTCTCTTCCTTATTTTCTATGAAAACCTTAACTATAACGGAATTTTTTTAAATATTTTTTTTGAAACTTTCTGTGTCAGAACCTCTACAGAACAAGCTCACCTATTAAGTCTAGGAGACTTAATTTTTAACCTATAATAACTCCTCTAAACTTCATTTGTCTCATTCATCAGGAATATCTATACCTATAAGACAAGTAATGGAGGCAGTGGTACTTAAAAATATTTTTTTTCTGTTTTTGATGTGGAATAAACATGAATTTCTGACCAATGCTCCTCATGCATTGTCACCACCATCTGTTAGTAGAAACTTGCATGTTGCTATGACACTGAACAGATTCTAGCAGAAATTCCATATTAAAACAGATTAGGAAGAAAGGTTTAGGAATTTGATAATCAGCCATGTTCCAATCCACAAGAGATTATGGGGATGGTGAAGGATGGGGCAGCTTTTCCCCGTATTATGCCATGAGTTGATGGCTGCCAACATCAATAACAGAGGTGAGATATCATGATGCTCATCTTCCTTTTCCTCCTTATTTTACTGCATTTGACTACTGGCATAGACCTGAATGTGCTTTCTAATTGAAGTTATTGAATACAGTTTTATAATATAAAAGATATAATATTTTATTTTATAATATTTTATATTTTATATATTTTATATTATAAAATATTTTATAATATAAAATAGAGTAAAAAGTTAGGAGTTAAGCAAAGTTGGCATTTAATTAACTCTCTGCCAAAGATTAGCACGTTGACTTTTTCCTAGTTTCTTCCCTTTCATTTTGGTAGTCTTTGAAAGTGAGATATATTTAGTGTTGTAAAAATAAAACTTGGTAACATATTTAATCCTTAAGAAACTTAGAAGGTACTCAACAATGTAATACCCTTTTTTATCTTAATTGTACTTACTTGACTTAATTCTGACCCTAATTATTTGGTTGAGCCAAGAAACTTGTATGTAGAATTTGAACTGAGACTTGTATGTCTGAGTTGTGTATTGTTACCCTGAGATGTTTGGAGAAATAGAGGGAAAAATAAAAAGTTAAGTAAATTATGGTTTTAAATAAATATATTTTTTTCTTCTTTTTGAAAGCATAATACATAAATCCAGAAATTTTTAGAAATACAGTTAATATTGTTTTTATTGTGTATATGAAGTTGTAATAGACACATAGCTGACCTGCCAGCAGGTTGTTAGAGGCAGTGAATCACTGGGGAAGAGAGTGAGACTCTTTCTTCTATAAAGGACCTGTTGAATTAGAATCACATGTCTTCAATTTGGGAGAGCATCTCCTTACCCTTAGGCCACTAGAGCTCCCTTAGTGGTTTATAAATCAAGTGTATAAACATGTTGTTGTTGTTGTTGATTTGTTTCAAAGTCTCTTGTGACTCATGGCTATCCTATATACAATAGCTAGCTCTGAACCCTGCCCTATTTTAAGCTAGTCTCAACATCTTGAATAGACCCACTTCCACTTCTCCAGTCTCTGAGTCACACTATCTAATCCTGGCTCTTCTCCCGATGCTCTTCTCCAAGAACTGGTCCCTCCTGGTCACATGCACAAAGCATGTGAGAGGGAGTTTCAAAATCTTTGCCTCCAGGGAGAAGCTTGGTTTCACCATTTCCAAGGCCTGGCCAGTTTGTTCCCCTGCCTGTCCACAGTATGTTTAACACTCATCTCCAGCACCATTATTCAAAGGCACCTATTCTTCTTCTATTGTCCTTAGTCAGCTCTTTGCCATATTGCAAGTAATCATAAAGACCTTGGCCTGTATCAGGTGTACTTTAGTTTTCAGACTGATAAGGTTGTTCTTCAGTACTCTATAGAGGTCCCTGAAAGCACACTTTCCCAAAGAAATTTGTCTTTTTATTTTCACACTACGGATGCCAACAGTGTTGACTGCTGAAGTTGTTTACAATCTCAACTTTTTTCTATCATGACATTGGTAATTAGCCTATTGGCGAGAATTTTTTTTCTTGAATGAATATATATGACTATAATATAGTTTAATCTTGTTTAATATAGTTTAATCTTGTTTTTGTTATGTGCTGACAAGTTGAGTATAATTCATAGTGACCCTATGAATGACAGAATTGAACCCTGTTCTGTCTTGTGGCATTCTTATTATCCCTGATACACTTGAGCCAATTGTGGTAGTTACTGTATCAACACCTTATGTTGGGTTTTTCTTTTTTTTTTACTGAGCTTCCACATTTCCAAGTGTGGTGTCCATCTTCAAAGAATTCAACATGTTCAAATTATGAGAGATGGAGCTTTATTATGTTTGTTTACCGGGAACACATCAGCTGCACTTTTTTAAAGACATACCTATTTTTCCTTTCGATAGCCCATGAGATTTTCAGTACTTTTCGCCAATATCATAACTTCTCTTCTATCATCCTTAATTCACTGTCCAGTTCTCAGGGGCAGAACAAGTGATTGAAAAGATCAAAGCTTGAATTAGGTGCACCTTAGTCTTCAAATTAATATCATTGTCCTCAGCACTGTGAAGAGATTCCTAACAGCAGAGATGACACAGTACAATACATCTCCTGCTCTTCTTTCCCCCACCCCTTTTTCTAAAAAAAAGTTATATATACTTTCTTTTTACTATTAATTTTAATGAAAGTTTACAGAGACTTTGGATTTCCATTCATTTATTTTTGCACTTTTCTCCCTGCCCACCTCTCCCCCCACCCCCAGTTCACTCTACTCTTTGAAAAGTAAAAAATTCTTTTATTGTTATACAATTCCTTCTCCCAAGTCCAGTCCACTATGCAGCCTTCATTCTGTACTCCTGTCATGAAAATATTACCTAATTATATGTCTCTTTTAAACAGTTGCCTCCCTCATGTGTTTCAATGCAGTATACATTATTTATCCTCTTTTTTCTTAAGTTCTCTCAATCCCAGTATTGGTATCCCTTTACAACAGTGGCACTATGCATTATTTGTCCTTTTGTGACTGAGATATTTCACTCAGCATATTGTCCTCCAGGGTCACCCATTATGTATAATATTTCATTAATTCCTTGTTTTCCAATGCGGGGTAGTATTCCATGTGTGTATGTACCACAGCTTCTCTATCCATTCATTTGTTGATGGGTATTTGGGTTGTTTCCAGCTCCTTGCTATTGTGAACAAAGCCACAATAAACATGAGTGTGCATATATCTGCTTGGGTAGAAGTTATGGTTGCTTTCGGGTATTTTCCCAGTAATGGAATTGCTGGGTCAAATGGTATTTGTATTCACAACTTTTTGAGAAAGTGCCATACTGCCTTCCATAGTGGTTTCACCATTTTACACTCCTACCAACAGTGAATAAGTCTTCCAGTTTCTCCACAACTGTGAAACATTTGCTGCTTTCTGCTCTGTTGAATTTTGCTAATCTTACTGGGGTGAAATGATATCTCATCGTTGTTTTGATTCGCATCTCTCTTAGAGCTAGAGATTTTGAGCATTTCTTCATGTGTTTGTTTGCAATCTGAATGTCTTCTTTAGTGAAGTGGGGGATTTTGTTTTTCGTTTTTTCATATCCTGTATCCTGTGCCCATTTTTCAATTGGATTGTTCACCTTTATCTTGTTGTGGTGCTCAAGTATACTATAAATTCTAGATATAAATCCCTTATCAGACAAGTCATTAACAAACAGTTTTACCTGTCTGTGGATTCCTTTTTTTTTGCCCTGTTGGAGAAATTTTTGTATGAGCAAAGGGACTTGATTCTTTGAAGATCCCATTCATCTATTTTATCCTCTCCTGGATGTAGGTTTTTCAGGATGCTTGGAAGATTGTTCATGTTGTGGATTAGGGCTTCTAGGGTTCTTCCAAGCCTTTCTCTAAACAAGGAGATGAAATCAGTGAAGTGGAATACTATAGCTTTTTTAACAAATGGTGTTGGCAAGATTGGAAAATGAAATGTAAAAAAGTCAAGCAAGATCCACACCTCACACCATACACAAAACCCAACTCAAAGTGGATCAAGGACCAAACACTAAAATCAAGGACTGTAAATTTCATTAGAGAAAAGCTTGAAAGAACTCTAGAAGTCTCCTGCTCTTCTGACTACTGTTACCAAGAGTGTTTATTGTTGAAACAGGAAAGATGAAATCGTTGACAACTTCAGTCCTTTCTCCTTCTGTCATGATGCTAGCCCATTGGTGAAGACCCTTGTTTTCTTGATTTTAAGATGTAATTCATACCAATTCATACCAAATGCTGTAGTCCTTGATATTCTGCAGGAAACATTTTTAATACTAGTTTATTTACAAAAGTCTAATACATTGATTTAGAGAATGGATTCTTTCAACCTCATGATTAACTCCCCTCCCCTTGAACATCCTCTGCTTCCACCCCCGCCATATATCTTTATCCTCGTTATATAATACTTGTCCTTGTGGGACTGAGTTAGTTCACTCAGCATAATGCATTCTAGACCCTCCCAAGTTAGATAATAATTTACAAAATCATTTCTCCTGCTTGCTGCATAGTGTCTCCCTCTGTGTGAATGTACCCAAATTTCACAATTTATTTCTTTGTGGTTGGACATTTGAGCTGTTTCCCTGTTTTAGTGATGGTGAATAATGCTGCTATGAACATTGGGATACAAATCTCCATTTGTGACTCAGTTTTCATTTTCTCATTTTCCAAGTAGTAAAATAGCTGAATCATAAGGAATATTTATGTCCAGCTTTTTGAGGAAGTGCCAAACTACCTCCCAGAATGGTTGTACCATTTTACAATCCCACCAACAATGTAAAAAAGTTCCTTTCTTGCCACATCCTATCCAATATTTATTACTTGCTGTCCTGTTAAACTTTACCACTGTTACTGGAGTGAGATGGTATCTCTTTGTGTTTGTTCTTTGCGTCTCTCTTCTTGCCAGGGATTTTGAGCATTTCGACATGTGTCTGTTTGCCATTTGAATATCTTCCTCTGTGAAAATTCTTTCCATGTCTTTTGTCTACTTTGTAGTTGGGTTGACAGTCTTTTTTAAGTTCTCTTCACTTTGTGCAAGCAAGGTTGTGTTATCTTTATAAAGCAGGTTGTTGATTAGTCTTTCTATGATCCTGATGCAACACTTTTCATAAAGTCAAGCTCATTTGCTCAGCATACGGATTGAGTAGGTACAGAGAAAGAATACATCCCTGAAACATACCCCTCTTGATATTAAACCAATTCCTTGGTCGGTTCAGACAACAATATTTTCTTCAAAGTGTATATTTGACATTACCACATTAGTGTTCTGGGATCCCATTCTTCTCAACGTGAGTCATGGCTTGTTATGATGCACACAGCCAAATGCCTTTGTATAGTCAATAAAGCAAAGGTAGACATTCTTCTGGTATTCTCTGCCTTCAGTCAGAATTCACGTGACATCAGTAATAATATCTCTGTTGCTACAGTATTTTCTAAACCTAGCTTGAACTTTACTTAGTTCCCTATCAATGTATTGGTCTAGTCATTTTTCAGATGTCCTTAAGCAATAGTTTTCTTGCATGTGGTATTAACAATATTGTTTGATGATTCCTGTGTTGTGTTGGGTCATCTGTCTTGGGGATGGGAACAAATATGTTTCTAATCCAAACAGTTGTGCAGGCATGTGTCCTCCAAATTTCCTAACATAGACTAGGGTAAACATCTAAGACTATGTCTATTAGTTGGAACACGTCAATTGGTACTTTAATGATTCCTGGGGCCTTATTTTTTTCTAATGCCCTCAGTGCAGTTTGAACATTTTCCTTCATTGCCATTGGTTCTTGTTCATATGGTACTTATTAAAAATTTTCAATGTAAACGAATTATTTTTGGTATAGTGACACTGTGTATTCCTTCCATAGTCTTTTGATGTTTCCTGGATCATTCAAGATTTTGCCCATAGCACCTCTCAGCACTGCAACATGAGTTACAAATTTATTTTTCAGTTCTTTCAACTTGAGAAATGTTGAGCAGGCTCTTTCATCTTTGTTATCTGACTTCAGGTCTTTGTGTATTTAATTATAATATTTTACTTTGTTTTCTCAAGTTACTCTTTGAAATATCCTGTTCAACTCTTTATATTGGCATCTTTCCCTTTTGTTTTGGCTTCTGGGTGAAAGGATACTATCAATATGCATGGGTATAAACAGTAACAGTTAAAGCCAAAAAAAGATATTTTAAAGAATTCTATCAACCTTTGCTATCTGAAATTAACCAAAAGCTCAACCAAGATGCATTAGTAATTACTGGTGACTAAAATTCAAAAGTTTGAAACAATGAGGATGAAATGGTAGTCAGAAAGTATGGACTTGGTGACAGAAATGAGGTGAGAGAGTGAACGAATTTTGTGCAGTCAATGATGTATTCATCGCAAATACGTTTTTTTAAATAGTTCAACTTTTTTATTGGTTTTTTTTAATTGGTTTTATATACATTATGTTCCAACACTATTATTAATTTACACTGAATTTATTTTATAAAATGCAATGGACATTGCCTATCATTATACTGGCTTTATGCTTGGATCCTTCCTATTTCATTCCCAACACCCTTCACCCACCAAACTGTACAACTCTGTGTTTTCACCTTACTCATCCTCAGCACACACCCACCCTTGAATTCTCATACATGTTTTACTAGTTATTCTGTTTTTTTCAGTAGTGGTATTATACACTATTTTTCCTTAAGAGGCTGAGTTAGAATACTTAGCATACTATTCTCCAGCCTCTCCAAAGTTATACACTGTTTTTCAAAATCATTGCTCCTGAGTGCTGCACAGTACTCCACTGTGTGAATGTATCACAGTTTCTCAATCCATGTTGTAATGGTTGGACATTTGAGCTGTTTTCATGTTCTTGCAATAGTGAATAATACTATTATGAATATTAGTATACAAATCTCCATTTTTGTCTCAGTTCTAATTTCATTGGTGTATATTCTTAGCCGTAAAATAGCTGTATAACAACTATGAGATGTCATCTCAACCCAGTTAAAATATCAAAATTCAACAGAACAGCAAGCAACAAATGCTGGCGAGGCTGTGGAGAAACTGGAACCCTTATTCACTGTTGGTGGGAGTGTAAAATGGTGCAACCCCTGTGGAAAGTGGTATG
>NW_006400364.1:34990-52661 GCF_000299155.1 Elephantulus edwardii | reverse complement strand
AGGGGGGGGAAAGAAGAAGGAACTGGGGAGGAGGGTAGAGAAAACAGTGCAACAATGAATGAATGGATGAAAACTCAAAATCTCTGTATATGTTCATTAAAACAAAATAAAATTGAATAGTAATAATTAAAAAATGAGCAATTTTAAAAATTGCCGGATCATATAAAATTTCTTTATTCAGCTTTTTGAGAAAATGTCAAACTGTTTTAGAGTGGTTGCACCATTTTAGAATCCTACCAGCAGTGTATGAGACCTTACATCTCCCCACATTGTCTCTAACATTTATTAATTGCTGCCCTAATAAACTTTCCCACTTCTAAAGGAGTGAAATGCTATCTCATTGTGGTTTTGATTTTCACCTCTCTTATTGCCAGTGGTTTAGAGAATTTCTGCATATGTCTATTGGCTACCTGAATATTTTCCTTTGTGAAAAGTCTTTTGACAATTTTCTAATTGGGTTATCAGTCTTTTTCTTCTGGAGGTCCAGGAATATTCTGTAAACTTGCTATGAGATCTTTGAGATGGTATTACCAAACATTTAATAAATGAAAATGGTGATTTTACACATGGACCTCACCTGACAGTCAGTAAAAGAATTAGGTTTACTATACAGAGAGAGAAAAAAATCTTTGGAGAAACTCAATACCAATGGTCAGAACCAGACCATGTACTAACTGTGGAACAGACCATCTATTACTCATGTATTATCTCAAATTAAAACAGACAAAAATGAAGAATAGTTCACAAGAAGAAAAATAAGAACTTGAGCTATCCAACCCAAATTTAAGGATCACGTTAAGAACAGGTTTGAGGCATTAAATACCAATGATTGAAAACCAGAGGAACTGGGGTTGACATCCACGAAGAGGAAAAAAAATGGTCATTACAGAGGTGGTTGTTGTTATCAATTGCTGTCAAGTAGAGTAGGACTCATAGTGACTCTATGAACAAAAGATATGAACCCTGTTCTATCCTGTGTGATCCTCACACTGATGCACAAGGAACCATTGCGGCAATCACCAAATCAATTCACTTGGTAGAAGGTATTCTTCTCCTTTGCTGACACTCCACCCTTACTAGCATCATATTCTTCTCCAAAGGATAGCCTATTCAAGGAACATGTCCACATTATGTGAGGTAAAGCCTCATCATTCTTGCTTCCAAAAAGTTCTCCGGCTGCACTCTCTCCAAGACATTTAGATATTTATTTGTTCTTTGATCTGTCTATGGAATATTCAGTCCTCTTCTCCAACACCACAGCTCAAAGGTATTAATTCTTCTGTACTCCTTGTTCACTGTCCAGCTCTCAGATGTAGCAAGTGATCAGAAAGATTATGGCCTGAATTAGATGCACCTTAGTACTCAAACTGACATCATTATTGTTGTTGTTATGTGCCGTCAAATTGCCTGTTTACTCATATAGTACAATAGCCCTAAATTCAGTCCTGTCCTGTGCCAATCTCACCATCTCTGACACACCTACCCCCAGTACCCCAGTCACTGAGTCAATCCATCTCATCGAGGTTCTTCCTCTTTGGTGCTGTCCTCCACTCTTCCAATCATTACATCCCTCTCCAAGGACTGGAACATACAGCATGTCCAAAGTATGTTTGATGAAGCTTCAGAATCCTTGCCTCCAAGGAGCAGCCCACTTCACCCTCTCTAGGACAAACTTGTTTGTTTTCTTAGCCGTCCATGGTATATTCAATACTCTTCTCCAACACCACAGCTCAAAGGCATCAATTCTTCTTCTATCATCCCTAGTCATTGTACAGCTCTCTGATGCATAGCAAGTAATTGCAGAGATCATGGCCTGTATCAGGCGAACCTTAGTCTCCAAACTGATGTTGTTGCACTTCTGTGCTTTAGCGAGGTCTCTAACTGCAGACTTTCAAATCACAAAACATTTTTTAATTTCCTGGCTACTGGTGCCAACAGTGTTGACTGTGGAGCCAAACAAACCAAAACTGAACAATCTCTTCAACGTTTATCATGATGCTGCCAATTGGCCCAGTAGTGAGAATCTTTGTTTTCTTGACATTGCACCTCAAGCCATACTGAAAACTGCAGTCCCTGACCTTCCACAGAAAGTGCTTTAGGTCCTCCTCAGTTTCAGGAAGCAGGGTTGTGTCATCTACATAACACAGATTGTTGATGAGTCTTCCTTCAATTCTGATGCTACATTTCTCTTTATAGATCCCAACCTCCTGCATAATCTGTTCTGCATAAAGATTGAAAAGATATGGAGATAGGATACATCCTGGCATACATTACCCCTCAATAATTTAGAGAGGTCCCTAACTCCAGATTTTCCCAGTGCAATGTGTTTCCTTATTTTCTGACTGCTGGTACTAAGGGTGTTAATTGTAGATTCAAGCAAGATGAAATTGTTGACAGCTTCAATATCTTTTCCATCCAACATGTTACCTATCATTTCAGTGGAAAGAACATTTTCTTGACATTGAGATAAAATCAGTCCCAAAGGCTGCATTCCTTGATTTTCTGAAACAAGTGCTTCTAGTCCTCTTCACTTTTAGCAAGCAAGGTTGTGTCATCTGCAAAACGCAGGTTATAGATAAGTCTTCCTCCATTCCTGATGACATATTTCTCTTCATAGAGTCCTACATACAGATTAAGTAGATATGGAGAGAGAATAAAATCCTAACATATTTCCTTCTTAATTTTAAACAATGCAGTGTTCCCCTGCTCTGTTTGCACAAAAACCAGGTCTAGGTATAGGTTTTGTATGACCACAGTTAAGTGCTCTGGGATTCCCATTCTTCTCAATGTCAGCCACAACTGTTATGACACATGCAGTCAAATGCCTTTGCACAGTCGGTAAACCACAAATAGACATTCTTCTGGTATTCTTACTTTCAGCCAGAATCCATCTGATATCAGCAATGATGTCCCTGGTGCCATCCTTGATATGATCCCAAAATTCATTTGGTCTTTGATCATTGGTCCACGATGCTTCACACTTATAATTATCTTGAAATTCAGATGGAATGGATTCAAGAACACACCTTGGTTCCTGTAGACTTATTTAATTTTCTATGTTCTTAATTTGAACTTGCATATGAATAATTGTTGATCTGACCCACAGTTTGCCCCTTGCCTGGTTTTGACTACTGATGTTAAGCTTCTTCAATAATTTCTTCCACAAATGTTGTCAGTCTGATTCCATGCAGCCCATCTGATAACATCTGTGTGTAAGTTCCAAAATCCAGTCATTCTATTTCCAGCCTCATTTCTATCACTAAGCCCCTATTTTCAACTACTAATTGAGATGGGTGTGTCAGAGAGAGTGCAATTGGTACAGGACAGAGCAGAGTTTAGTGATGTTGTACATAGGGTCGCTATGAGTTGCAAGCAACTCGACAGCACATAACAACAACAAACAACAATCCCTTCTTCACTGTTTCCCACTTTTGCCTTCCAGTCACCAATTACCATTAACACATCTTCATTTCATTTTTTGGTGAATTTCTGACTGCAAAATTTGGGGAAAATTTTCAATTTCTTCCTTTTTTGTTCCATATGTAGGAGTGTGTACTTGAATAATAACCATGCTAACAGCTCTTCCTTGTATGCATGTGGATATTACCCTACCTATCACAACATTATATTTCAGGATAGAACTTGAAATTGACTTTTTTACTATGAACTCAACAACATTCTTCTTCCATTTTTCTTTCCTAGCATAGTATGCCATACGTTACAGAGGAGAAAGAGAAAAGAAAATGTTGAAATTTTGTTGTTGTTGTAGAGTCGGAACTGACCCATAGTTGATGCTCCAGTGAGTTTTCATAGGTGGTTAATTGCGCGGGAGATTGCCCATCCTATCCTACTTTCACCTCTAATCTTGTAAAGTTTAGACAAAACAAAAAGAGCATGACATTATTTCAATTATTCCTTTAACTTGACAGACTTCTTTAGAGTGCTGAAGATTAAAGACGTCAGTTAAAAAGTTGAGGTGCACCTGATGGACACCTTGATATTTTCAAATGCTTCATATGCATATTAAACTTGAACCGTGAATAGAGAAGACAAAATTATTGAAGTCTTTAAATTGTGCTGATGATGAGGACTTTGAGTGTACTATAAATTTCCCAAAGAACAAACAAGTGTATATTGGAAGCTGTGAATACAGACAGTTCTTAGAGATAAAGATGAGGAGACTTTGTATCATCAACTTTGGGTGTGTTATCAGGAGAGGCCAGACCCTGGAGAAGGATATTATGCTGAGAAAAGTAAATGCTCAGCAAAGGAAATGATGGCCCTCAAGGAGATGGACTGACAAAGGGATGCAACAATGAATGGACTTAAGACCAGGTGATATTGTAAAAAATGGAATAAGATCAGACAGATGTTTGCTGTATTTTGTCCCTATGATTCATAGTCAGTTAGAGTGTACAGAGTAACAGTAAAAACAATTGCTCTTGTGCACTGATTTGCTTTTGAGAATTTTGTTTGTTTTCTTATTTTAGAAAGAAGTTGCGATTTAAAAGATACCTCAATTGCTGATTAAATTTAAGAAAGCCATAATTTTAGTATTAAAATTTTATTTATACCTATAGTCATGATTTCCATACTTCCCTAATAATTTAGAATAATCTTACTTAAATTAAGATTTTTATTAATTACTGGCAGGAATTATAAATGATCTATCTATCTATCTTCTATATGTATTCAGCAATCATTTTCCTAGTTTTAAGGAATATATTAGTGAGTAATTGTAAAATCCTACTTTTGATAACAAGCAAGGACATATAAAGAAACAAAGAAGCATTTTGGAAGCAGACACTCTTAGAAAGAATAAGCATAAAATGATTCACTATATGATTAGGACTAAGATGTCACAATATGATCATATTTACTATTGCCATTAATACATGTTGTATTTTTGTTACTATTTTTCTTAGATATTATTGACTTTTCAATTTTACATCACTGGTACAATTTAAGGCAGTATTTTGCAAGAAGCTAAACCTTCTAAGTTACTGGAAATTTAAATAATATGGAATCCTTGAAAAGGTGGTTTGTGGTCAGTTTATGCCAACTCCAAGAGCTTCTATCATTGCAGCTTGAGTCCACCAGTGGCTCAGCAGATGACAATCATCTCGTGCTACACTTTACAGCCTCAGAAACCCAAAAGAGGGTCACAGTGAGTTGAAAAATATCAGTGATAGAGTTAAATAACTATTTTTTTCAGAGATTTATTTGAATTCACCAGAGAAGGATGTGCAATCTAATCTCCTCCTGTGTGATTTAATGCCAATGAAAACCTGATGAGGGTCAGCTATGGGTCAGGCCAGATACCATGGTACAACAATTCCTTGGTATGAATGGATATTTTGTTGATATTATATATGATTTTTTTCTACATCTACTACTTGGAGCTAATCTCTCAAAATTTAAAATCAAACCAAGTTTACTTTGATACTCTTAATCTCTATTTAAATCATTCCTTTTGGATGTTTATTAATTTATTAATCAAGTATAGGCAGTGCTCATTGTTTCCTAATTTTCCATTTTTTTAAGAAAAAATGAAACTGTATTCTATTATTTTCTTTTGATTCTCTGAGACACTCTATAATAAGGTCTGGTGAAATATAGAAACTCATTTATGTTAATGTGTAAATTAGACAATATATTGCAAACTTCTCCGCAGGTAGTCCTTCCTGAATTTTAATAGTAGGCACTGATTTCAGGAAGAGTGATTTAATATTCATGATTATATGTCATCAGGTTGATGTGTATATACCTATGTTCCTCAAATCATTATACAGCTGTATATGCCTCTTTTCCCCACAAGTAAAATCAGTCCTTTGAGTAGATTTAAATCTTAGGGGCTCATCTGGGTTAACTAAATCTGGTCATGTTTATGTCATGAGATTTTAATTGGTTTGATGTGAGGATATGCATTATGCATTCAACACAATGGTAGCACTAATCTATCACTGGTGTATACCATAGTTATTGATAACATCTATCACATTGTAACATAATGGTAACAACTCAGTAACATTTCCTAACATTTTAATATTTAATAGGTTTTGAATTGGTAATTATTTATATGACTCAAAAATTAAAAAGTATAAAATGTTAGACTTTATAAGTTTTTCTCAAAAGTTTCTCTGCTTTCTAATTATCCTCGATACAGGCACTGATAGTTATTATCTTACTTTTACTTCTATCAATAGAGAGATATTTCACACATTTGATGAGAGGACATAGAAGCACACATATCATTTGCTATCTTTGTTAAGACTGATAGTTGAAAATGACAGATACACATATTGGATAGCAATATTTCGTATTTAGACATAAGATCTTGTTTATCCTTTTATTGTAGATCAATATATTACATGGTATTACATCTTGTTGATTACCATTGAGTCGAGCACAACTATAACCTTAGGAACAAAAGGCCTGAAGCTTTTCTACAACTATTGACAATTATCAAAGTTCATAGAGTTTCTGGAGGCATGTTTAGGAAGTGGATGCCACTTCTCCTTCTCCTCCTCCTTCTCCTCCAAATTTCAAAAAGTACCATATGAATAGGAGTCAATGGTAATGAAAGAGGAAATGGAAGCTGCATTGAAAGCATTGGCAAAAAAAGGCCTCAGGAATAGATGGAATACCAATTAACTTGTTTCTATTAAGAGATAAAACCTTAGATGAACGCACCAGTCTATTTCAGGAAATTTGGAGAACAACAGTCTAGCCAACAGATTGGCAAAGGTCTGCATTTATTCCCATTTCCAAGAAAGGTGATCCAACTGAAGGTGGAAACTATTAAACGTGTAATTATAATTATATAATTAGTATTATTTGTAAGCAAAATACTGGTAAATATAATTAAAACATGACTGCAATAGTATATAGATAGGTAGCTGTCAGAAATTAAAGAAGTTTTTAGAAGAGTCCATGGTACCAGGGATATCATTGCTGATGCCAGATGGATCCTAGTTGAAAATAAGAAAAATCAGAAGAACTTCTATTTGTGCTTTATTGACTATACAAAGGCATTTGACTATGGCTGACTCTGAGAAGAATGGGAATCCCAGAGCACTTAATTGTGCTAAGGAAGAACCTATACTTATATCAGGAGGCTATTGTGTGAACAAAGCAGGGGAACACTGCATGGCTTAAAATTGAGAAGGAAGAATGTCAGGGTTGTATTATGCCTCGATATCTATTCCCTCTGTATGCTGAGCCAATTATTCAATATCCTAGACTCTATGAAGAGGAATATGGCATCAGGATTGGAGGGAGACTCATTAATAACCTTGCTTGCTGAAAGTGAGGAGAACTTAAAGTGCTTCCTGTGGAAGATCAAGGAATGTAGCCTTTGGCATGGATTGCATCTTAATGTCAAGAAAACAAAGATTCTTACCACTGGACCAATAGGTAGCAACATGATGACTAGAGATTGAAACTGTCAACAGCTTCCTCTTGATGGATACACAATTAAAACCCTTGATACCAGCGGTCAGGAAGAAAAGAGACATTGAACTGAGAAAGTCTGAAGTTAGGAATCTCTCCAAATTATTGAGGAGTCATGATGTCAATTTGAGGACTAAGGTGTGCCTGATTCAGGCTCTGGTCTTTCCAATTATTTGCTATGCATCTGAGGGCTGGACCATGAATAAGGATGACAGAAGAAGCTTTTGAGCTGTGATGTTGGAGAAGAGCAATAAGCATCCTATGCACATATAGGAGAATAGATAGAATAGATAGGAGAACAGATAGGCCTTGGAGAGGATGCAGCAGGAGAGCTCTTTGGAGGCAAGAACGATGAGTCTTCACTTCATATACTTTGGACATGGTGCTGTTGTTGTTGTTATGTGTCATCAAGTCGCTTGTGACTCATAGCGACCCTATGTACAACAGCCCTAAACCCTGCTCTATCCCTTGCCAATCTCACTGTCTCTGATATGCCTATCCCCATTACCCAGTGATGGAATAAATCCATCTCATCCAGGGTCTTCCTCTCCTGTGCTGTCCCTCCACCCTCTCAAGCATGACTTCCCTTTCCAAGAACTGATCCCTCCCTGCAACATTTCCAAAGTATGTCAGAAAAAGCTTCAGAATCCTTGCCTACAAGGAACAGCCTGGCTTCACCCTCTCCAAGACTAACTTGTTTGTTCTCCTAGCAGTCCATGGTATATTCAATACTCTTCCCCAGCACCAAAACTCAAAGATATCAATTCTCCTTCTATCATCCCTAATCATTGTCCAGCTTTCTGAAGCATAGTAAGTAACCGCAAAGGCTATGGCCTGTATCAGGTGCACCTTAGTATCCAGATTGACATCATTGTTCCTCAGTACCTTGGAGAGTTATCTCACAGCAGACTTTCCCAATGCAATTCGTCTTTTAATTGCCTCGCTGCTGGTACCAAGAGGGTTGATTTTCAGAGTGAAGCAAACTAAAGCTGTCAACAATCTCAATCGCTTCACCATCTATCATGATGCTACCGATCAGCCCAGTGGTGAGAATCTTTGTTTTCTTGACTTTGAACTTCAATCCATACTGAAGGCTGCGATCCTTGATTTTCTGCAGCAAGCACTACAGGCCCTTGTCAGTTTCAGCAAGCTAGAAGGTGCTGTTTCTTGGGAGAGGGACATAATGTGGGGAAGGATGGAGAGTCAGTGAAGAAGAGGAAAACCCTCAACCAGGTGTATTCGCATGGTGACTGCTGCAATGGGCTCTTCTGTGTCAGGAAGTGTGAGGAAGGGACAGGATAGAGCAGAGTTCAGATCCTTTGTTCATAGGGTCACTATGAGTTGACTTGGTGGCACCTAACTACCAACATAGAGTTCTGAAGACTGTTATTTTAATTAGAGTAGCTCACTATGTCTTAACAATATATTTTTTGTTTATTGTTGTTAGGTTCATTGAGTCTAGTATAACCTATAACAACCCTATGAACAACAGTTCTGAGCCTTTCCTTATCCTGAGCCAACTTTACTATATCCAACACATATTACCTAATTACTGTGTCAATTTATCTCGCTAAGGGTCTTCTGTTGTGCTGACTCTCCACCTTTCCAAGCATGATGTCCTTCTCCAAGAACTGACCTCTTCTAAAACATGATAAAGATATATGAGATGGAGTTTCACTATCCTTGCATCTAATGTTGTTCTTGTTGTTGTTATGTGCCATCGAGTTGCCTTGAACACATAGCAACCCTGTGTACATTATCTCTGAAACCCTCCTTATTCTGAGTCAATCTCATTATTTCCAATAGTCCTAATCTCATTTATCCACTTACTGAGTCAATCCATTTAATTCTGAGTCTTCCTATCCTGTGCTGTCCCTGCACATGTCCAAGCAGGATGTTCCTCTCCAAGGACTGGTGCCTCTTGCACACATCCCAAAGTATATGAAATGGAGTTTCAAAATCCTTGCTTTAAGAAGCAGCCTGGTTTTACACTCTCCAGGACAGACTCTTTTGTTCTCCTGGCAGTCCAAGATGTGCTCAACACTCTTCTCAGCACCTCAACTAAAAGACATCAATTTTTCCACTATCATGCTCAGTTTTTGTCCAGCTCTTGGATGCATAGCAAGTTAGTATGAAGACCATGGCCTGGATCAGGTGCACCTTAGTTTCCAGACTGACATCTTTGCTCTTTAGTACTTTAGAGAGATCCCTAACAACTGATTTTCTCAATGCAATTCATCTTTTGATTTCCTGATTACCTTGTTACCAGGAATGCTGATTATGGAAGCTAGCAAGCTGAAGTTGTCAACAATCTTAATCTCTTCTCTGTCCATCATGAAGCTGCCAATTGGCCCAGTGGTGAGAATCTTTGTTTTCTTGATGTTGCACTTAAATTCATAGAAGTCTACAGTCCTTGACCTTCTGCAGCAAACACCTCATATTCTCTTCAGTTTAGGCTAACAATGTTGTGTCATCTGCATAATGAAGGTTGTTAATGAGTTTTTCTCCAACATTCCTTCTCATAAAGTCCAGCATCCCAAATGACATTTTCAATATATATTGAAAAAATATGGAGATAAAATGCATCCCTGATGCATACCTTTTCTAATCCTTAATCAAACAATGTTGCCCTGCTTTGTTCTAACTACTGACTACTGCCTCTTGCTCCAAGTATAAGTTTTCAGGAACACAATTAAGTGTCTTGGGATCTCTATTTTTCTCAAAATTTTTTCACAAGAGCCTTTGGCAGTCAGTGGTATGTTCAATATTTTTCTCCAGCACCACAATTCAAATACATTGATTCTTCTGTCATCCTTAGTCACCGATCTGTCTTCAGATGTATAGCAAGCAACTGAGACAATTGCTTGAATCAGGGACACTTTACTCTTTAGACTGACGTTGTTCTGTAGCACTCTACAGAGGCCTTTGGCAACAGATTAACTCAATTTATCTTATCATGGATCTTCCTCTTTTACACACTGCCTTTTGACAACTTTGATTTTACAGTTCATGAATGTAGTATCATTGTTAAATTACCTAGGTATTCTTTAATACCACTCAGTGGTGTTCTATAGTTTATACTGAAATATCTCATGTGTAATTTTTTTAAATTCCCCAAGTTTCTAAATTTTTACATACTTATTAATTTTGTATTTTATGTTTATTGACTTATAAATTGCATAAATGCTACCTTTGGGAATGAAATGTATACTTTTATACCATGCCAAGAAATCAGTAAACAGTATAATAAATGATATATCTGAAATGATGATAAATATGTAAAAAGATCTTTCAACATCTAGGAAAATTATAATCATTTATATATTGCATATTTATATAACATATAATTTAAAATTAATCATAATTTAAAGTCTGTTGGACAAACTTTTTATTTGGCAATTTTGCATTAATATTTATGAGTGAAATAGGATTGTCATTTTTATATGTTATGAGGCTTTAATAGTAATAGTAATCATATTTCTATTTCTATTCATGAAAGGAAACTCACTAAGCATAATACTTTTTCCTGTATGTTTCTTTTTTTCTGGGTTCTCCTTTATGCTAGTGTAGTATCTCTTCAACATTTCCATCTTTGGGAGAATGTTATTGATAAATTACATTTCTTAGGAAATTAACATATATGCCATCTTTCAAACACATGTCAAACTCAAAATTTGACAGTTATTGACTTTAAGACGATAAGACAACAAGAAATGAGTATTTTTCTTTTTACTACTCCTATTAGGTGTCATCCAGGTGATGCTATGAATAATTAATCTGAGCCTTGCACCATTCTCATGATCTTCTTTTGAGGGTCTTTCTCTCTTTGATTCTCCACCTTTCTCAACAGATCTCCTTTTCCAAATACTTGCCCCTCCTAACAACATGCTCCAAGTATATGAGAAGAGTCTGTGGTACTAGGGACAGTACAACGAATGTTAAATGGACCTTAGCTGAAGGCAGAGAGCACCACAGGAATGTCTATCTGTGTTTCACTGACTATGAAAAGGTATTTGACTGCGTGGATCACTACAAACTGTGGCTAACTTTGAGAATGGGAATCCCAGAACACTTGATTATCCTGAAACTTATACTTGGACCAGGAGGCAGTTATCAGAACAGAGCAAGGAAACACTGCACGGTTCAAAAATCATGAAATGTGTATGCTGGGGGAATGCACTCAGTAACTGAGGTATTGGGAGTTGATGTGTCAGAGAAAATAAAATTGGCTCAAGATAGAGCAAGCTTCAGAGCTGTTGTGTTATTACTCTCAGGTGTCTTTTTTTTCTATAATTATATTTTATTAATTTTCATAAACATTTACAGAGATTTTGGGCTTCCACTCATTCATTGTTGCACTATTCTCTCTACCCTCCTCCCAGTTTGTTCATGTCCAAATGCCACAGTGCTTGTCAAAGCCAGTTCTGATTAATCTTCTTTGTCAGTGTATCCTTTGCCATTCCCTATCACTCCTCCCTGAGAGAGACTTCACCCTGAGTCATAAGGAAAAGGGGACGGCGTATTCTCTTAGCTACTTCCTGCTGAAAAGGGACGCTGTGGGTTTCAGGGTGAAGATCTTCTCTCACTACTCTAAAGGGCCCCTTTGGCAGTAGGAAACACATAGACTATTATGGAGATTGATTTTGGAATTCAGATGCACTCATTGATTGTGCTTGGCTGTACATGTACATGTCCTTGAAGATGTATCATGGGGGTGTTGCAACCTAGAAGACACAAATTTGACTAACAAGTTATAAGTACATGAGTCCAAAAATTATGGAAAAGTAAAAGAAAAGATGGCACATAAGAACAAAAATATTCACCACTGAACCAGTGGGAAGCATCATTAATTGGTGGCCAAAAACTGATGATGTCAGTGATTTAATTTTATGTGTATCCACATCAATTCTCATGGAACAAGCAATCAAGAAATCAAAAGATGTATTACATGGAGAAAAGTCTTCTGTCAAGGACTTCTCCTCTTAGGGTCGCTAAGTGTCGCTAGTGACTCAACAGCACATAACAACAACAACAATATTATAGTTTGTGCAACAGAATCTTCCAAATCTAATTTGGCACAATCCATGTCTTTCCTCTAAAATGATACTATAAGTAATAAGCATCCTTACAGCATCCTTAAGGTTTTCAGAA
Source organism: Elephantulus edwardii (assembly GCF_000299155.1). Taxonomy (NCBI): domain Eukaryota; kingdom Metazoa; phylum Chordata; class Mammalia; order Macroscelidea; family Macroscelididae; genus Elephantulus; species Elephantulus edwardii. The sequence continues at coordinate 40,058 of NW_006400364.1, read as the reverse complement.
GCTACTTAGTCACAATGCTAGTTCACCACTACCTTATATCAAACATCTCAGCATAATTCTGAGAAGTTTTTGCCACTGCATAAAATGTTCTACTCTCAATGTCCAATTACACTTTTTCTTTTAAAATCTCACTAGAAGCTCATTTAATTTTTTTATTTCCAGAAACAGTCCATTGTTTGTGTCATCTTCATTCTTTAACTGAGAATTCCTCTGAATCTTTACCAGATTTGCATGTTGTACAATAGGTAGTAAATATTTTTCATTCTATTTTATGGATTTGAATGAGGATATCAACCCCATGCTGATCCCTGTCCCCATCTCAAAGTTGCCATTGAGTCAATTGTGACACATAGAAAGCAATAGGAGAGAGCTACAACCCCAAAACTTTTCCATATAGTCACAATTAGAAACTTATCTTCTAATTTTGTAAATAAATTTATTAATAAAAACTTGATTTTTAAATAATTATTTTATAGCTACCTAAATCACCATTTTTGGGGTAACCTTTATCTGGTCTACTAAGGGGAGGATAGAAGGAGAATTGATGTCTTTGAGCTGTGGTACTGGAGAAGGATATAACAGAGACTGCTAAGAAAACAAACAGGTTTATCCTGGAAAGGGCTAAACCAAGCTGCTCCTCAGAGACAAGGATTCTGAAGCTTCACCTGACATACTTTGGATATGTCACAAGAAGGGACCAGTCCTTGGATAAAGACGTTATGCTTGGGAGAGTGGAGGGCCAGCGCAGGAAAGGAAGACCCTCTATGAGGTGGATTGATTCATTGACTGGGGTAATGGAGTAGGTATATCAGAGACAGTGAGATTGGCACAGGATAGAGCAGAGTTTAGGGCTGTTGTACATAGGGTCGCTATGATTCATAAGCAACTCGACGGTGCATAACATAAACAAATGGGAAGAGATTTTCAATGTTAATTGATACTTAACATCAAGAAGACAAAGATTCTTTCACCACTGGGCCAATTTGCAGCATCATAATAGAGAAGAGATTGAGGCTGTTAACAACTTCAGCTTATTAGGCTCCACAATCAATACTTCTGGCGCCAGAAGTCAGAAAATCAAAAGACAAATTGCATTGGGGAAGTCTGCTTCAGGTACCTTTCTGAAGTTCTAAGGAGCAATGATGTCAGCCTAGAGACTAAGATGGTTTTCATGATTATATGCTATGCATCAGAAATTGATGGGATACTAATGAACATGTTTCAACTAACAAATGCAACTACCCAGTCTATAACCAAGAAATTTGAAGGACAAAACTTGGTTGACTGACTGGAAGGGATCCATATTTGTCCCCATTCCCAAGAAAGGTGATTAAATAGACTGTGGGACTTATCAAACAATATTAACATCACACAAAAGCAAAATATTGGTGGAGATCTTTAAAAGCAGCTAGTCAGTATACTGAGAGAGAACTACCAGAAGTTTAAGCAGGATTTAGAAGATGCCAGGGCATTCTATTATTAACAGGGTATTCATTGCTGATGTCAGATGGATCTTGCCTGGAAGCAGAGTATACCAGAAGAATGCCTATTTGTTTTCTATCAACTATAAAAAAGCATTTTACTGTGTGGAACCTAACAAATTATAGATAATATTGGGGAAAAAATGGGAACACTAGAACATTTAATTACACTCATATGAAACCTTTACAACTAAATAGTGTCTGGTTTAAAATCAAGAAATGTATATGCCAGCAGTGTATCCCTTTTTTAATCCTACTCAATCTGTGCACTGATCAAATCATTTAAGAAGCTGGACTCTAAATTAAAATATGGCATCAGGATTAGAAGAAGACTCATCAAAATAATCTTCATTATGCAGGTGAATAGCTTTGCTTTCTCAAAGTGAAGAGGACATGAAAAGCTTCCTACAGAAGAACAGGTACAGCCTTCAATGTGGATTGCATATCAATAACAAGAAGACAGTAACAAATTCTCACTATTGGACTAAAATGCAACATTATTATGTTGGTGAAGAGATTGAGATGTCCAGATGGAGATAAGGTTGAAATTATCAACAATTTCATCTTAGTTGTATCCATAAGCAATACCTTTCATATCAGCAGTTAGGATAATAGGAGATGTATTTTCTTTGCCAAGTCAGCTCTCTAGAAATTACTGAAGAACAATTATGTCATTTTGAGGACTAATGAGAGTCTGATTCAGGTCATAATCTTTTCATTTATTTATTATATATCTGAAATCTGAACAATGAATGAGGAAATAAGAAGGAAAAAAACAATAAAAATAAGGAAATGAATAAGAAAATACAAAGAATTGATGCCTTTGAGCTTTGTTGTTGGACAACTATTGAATATTTCATGGACTTCAAAAAAGAATTTAAAAAATATAACTTGAAGAATGTACAGCCAGAATGCTGTCTGGAGGCAAGGATGATAAAGTTCTGTCAAAAATACTTTGAGTTTGCTGCTAGGAAGGGCTAATCCTTGAAAAGGGCTATCATACTTGGAAAGATAGAGCCTCAGGGAAAGAGAGGAATACCCTTGGTGAGATGGATTGATGTAGTGACTAAAGTATTGGGCTCAAGGATTAGAGATGAGGAGGATGGCACAGGATAGGACAGGGTTCAGATCTATTGTTCATAAGGTTGCTATGAGTTGTACTCAACATGGCAGCACCTAACATCCAACAATGACATTTATTCTGTAAGTTAAGTAAATCATTCACTAGCTAAACTTTATAAAGAATGTGGCATCAGATTGGAGGAAAATTCATCAATAGTTTGTTTCATACAGATAACACAACATTGTTTGCATAAAGCTAGGAGGACATGAAGCTCCTTGAAGATCAAGGGCTACTGTCTCCAATATGAATTATATCTCAACATGAGGAAGCGAAAATCTTCACTAATTGTCCAATAGACAATATCATGATAGAAGGGGAAAGTTGAAATTGTCAATTATTTATTTGGGTCACAATTAACACCGTAGGTATCAGTAAGGAGACTAGGAGATTAGGAGATGTATAGTTTTAGGAAAGTCTGCTGTTAGGAATATCTCCAATATCCTGAAGAGCAATAATGTCAGTGTAAAGGCTAAGGTGAACCTGATTAATGTCATAGTCTTCCCAATCACCTGCTATGGATCTGAGAGCTTGCCAATAAGGATAAAAAAAGAACTGATAAAAAAAGATATAATAAGGATAAGATATATAATATATAATAAGGATAAGATAGAATAAGGATAAGATATAATAAGGATAAAAAAAGAACTTTTATTTGTGTTGTTGGAGAAAAGGGCTGATTATTCCATGGACTACCAAAAGAACAAAGAGATATTTCTTGAAGAGCTTGCAGCCAGGGTGATCCTTAGAAGGTAGCATGGTGAAACCATCTCACATACTTTGAGCATGTTATCAGGAGGGGCGATTCCTTGGAAAGAGACATCTTACTTGGAAAGGTGAAGAGGCAGCAAAGGAGAGTAAGACTTTCAATGAGATGGATTTACATAGTGAGTGAAAAATAGGCTCAAGTGTGCTGGTGATGGTGAAGATAAGAAAACAGGGTTCAGATCTGAAAGAAGAATGATCTTCTCATACTTCATTGGCTTCTAGAACAAAACGTTTTAAGGCAATTTTAAGTTTCTTCTGACACAGATTTGTTTTAATTGTGATTGTAACAGAAAGATTGAATTTTCATTTTTTCACTGTTGCACTTATTCTCCCTCTTCCTCCCTTTCCCCCTACTCCATTCCACTTTGCAATATATGTATTGTTCCACATTGTTGTCATAGATATAATGCTTTACCATATTTCATTTCATATAGTTCTTACCTTTACCTATCCCAATGCAATGTTCATTATATAACCACTCTTTCCCTATTATCCCCCTGATTCCTTTCCCTGAGTACTTCTTATTTTATAACAGTGCTGTTCTGCAATGTATGTCCTTTTGTGACTGAGATATAATGTGGAATATTTTCCAGGTCCCCCATATTGTGGAGTATTTTATAAGTTCATTGTTTTTCGGTGCTGTATAATATTCCATTTTGTGAGGGTACCTTAGTTTTTCTATCTATTCATTTCTGAAGATGGACTTTTGGACTGCTTCCATAGATTCTATTTTCTTTCTCTCCTATCTTTTAAAAAATATTATTATTGGAACAGCACATCAGCAGAGAACTCCCAGAAGTCCAGGCTGGAATTAGAAGGGATCGTGGTACTAGGGATATTGTAGCTGATGTTAGATGGATCTTAGCTGAAAGCAGGGAATACCAGAGGAATGTATATCTGTGTTTCATTGATTATGCAAAGGCATTTGACTGTGTGGATTGTAATAAACTGTGGCTGACTCTGAGAAGAATGGGAATCCTAGAACACTTCATCGGGCTAATGTGAAACGTATACGTGGACCAGGAGGCAGTCATCAGAACAGAGCAAGGGAACACTGCATGGTTCAAAATTGGGAGGGGCATATGCCAGGGATGCATCCTATCTCCAAACCTTTTCAACCTGTGTGCAGAACAGATTATTTGGGAGGCTGGGCTCTATGAGGAGAAATGTGGCATCAGGATTGGTAAAAGATCTATCAACGATCTGCGTTATGCAGATGACACAAGCCTGCTTGCTGAAACTGAGGAGGACCGGAAGAGCTTGCTGCAGAGGGTCAAGGACTGCAGCCTCCAATATGGATTGAGGCTCAATGTGAAGAAGACAAAGATTCTCCCCACTGGACCAATTGGCAACATCAGGATGGATGGTGAATAGATTGAGATTGTTCACAGCTTTAGTTTGCTTGGCTACACAGTCAACACTCTTGGCACTAGTAGCCAGGAAATTAAAAGGCATATTGCCATGGGAAAGTCTGCTGTTAAGGACCTCTCCAAAGTACAGAAGAGCAAAGGTGTCTCTCTGGAGAGTAAGGTGCATCTGATACAGGCCATGGTCTTTGCAATCACTTGTTATGCATCACAGAGTTGGACAATGACCAAGGAGGATAGAAGGAGAATTGCTGTATTTGAGCTGTGGTGCTGGAGAAGAGTATTGAGAATACCATGGACTGCTGGGAAAACAAACAGATTCATCCTGGAAA